>NW_026108939.1:0-192615 GCF_024516045.1 Bombus affinis | reverse complement strand
CATTCTTCGTTTAGATTGCGAAACTATGTTTTAGCGTCAATTTCTTTTCTCCGGAGTGTCTCCCTTTTGCTTGATAGAATCTGCATCTCTGATAGCGAAAATCGTTCTACTTTCCAAAGAAGGTCCCGATAGTCTGTTTATTTTACCAATCTTGGATAGACACTGTCTGTGAAAGTAGGTGAAACTACTAAGAATCCCCCGGAAAGTTTCGCAGTGATCAAGTGGTCGACAATTTTGGTGAAAGTAACCACTAAATAACCAGGAAATGGACGTCGTTCACAGAAGGTGATTTGTCAAGGAAATAATTGCAAGTTTACACGGCAGCGTCTACAGAGAGACTGATTAGAGAGACAGATTATTCTCCGTCATCGATGTAGCTAGTGGACACTGTCCAAGAAAACAGTTGGAGCTGGAAGTGCACCCACGAGGCATTGAGCCATGGAAAGATTTTAGTGAGGATGAGCGGTAACTGAAGTTGCTGATCGATGGAGTGAACATTGCCCAGGGCAGAGATTCGAGTAAGGGTTAGTTATTACAAGTTACTAGAGAGAATAGCTTCGGACATTTTAGCTGATTTACAGAGAAAAATCTGACAGATTCGAAATTTGCATTCGATCCCAATAACAAAACTTGGATGAAACTCGAGGGTGCACTTTGTGGGCTTGAAGAACAGTCACATTTATAATTGCACATCCTTGTTAGTCGCGATAACTGGAGTTCAAGGGATGAAACCACCTTCCAGAATACGACACGAGAGGAGAACATTCTATTAACAAAACTTGAGTGCTACTTAATACGTTGGAAGTCAACATACAATTTTCTAAAGTGTACAAAGAATCATGGTCACAAATTTTATTCATAAATGAATTCGATGGTCCATTCCAAAAGTAAAATAATAATTTTTTATTAGAAAGAATAATGGAACAGTCCGTTCATCGTTCGACCCGCCTGTGTACATTTGAGAAGCAGAGTTTTCCATAAAAATGCGGCAATCGAGGGATGCGCGATCATAGCCAAATAGATTTGAAATTGATATGGAAACGGAAGGTTTCCGTTGCAAATCATGTTAGCTCAATACGTTTATCAGCTGATTGACAAATTCTGTGATCACTATCCGTAGAAATTTTCGCTCGTTCTAATAATCGTCGAAGATATAATTCTAATGTAGTATCGTGGGCAAAAGGCCCAAGATATCGGCCGAACCGTATACAAAGTGGCGAGAGCCGTGGCGCCGTCGAATACATCAATGTGTCGTCTGTCCTTTCGAGTGGACAGTTTTGTGGAAAGAGCCTGCGTGACCCTGGCCACGGGGTTTCGGGACACGTGTTCGATGGGACGAGAAAAGACAAAGAGACGCTAAGGGTAGAGTTAGTTGAGACGCCAGCGAGAACGAATGCAAAAGGCGTACAGTATGAGTTGAGAAGCGAGAGCGTGCGAGTGCAGATGCCGAAGACGAGAGTTGTAGAGTTGCTAGCGTTGTAGAGAGATCGAGTTGTTAGAGTTATAGAGTTGCGAGAGTGATTTGAGCGGAATAAGACTTTTGTGTTTTAGTTCAAGTTGAACATTTATCGTTCTCTGTCCAATTAATCTCTGTTATTTTCATTTATCTTAATAAATAGTATTAGGAGAATTTTACAAATCTAAATTATCCTAATCTTATCCTTTTTTTCCGATACTACACTAATTTGATTCCAATCTCGCGAATATTGCAATTTGGGAAGCTAATGAAAGGGGAAAGCCTATAAAAGCGTGTCGCGATATCGACGCGACAGGTGCTTGCCAATTTCAATGGTGTATTTGCTCGGTTTGGTTCTATATGTTCTCTCAATTTCGTTATGACATCGTGCAGAAATCAATTCCTAACGATCACCCTTTATATTCACGCGGAAATTTTAATCGCATCCAAATGTTTTTTGCGCTTTAGAACTAAATTAAGATTATCCACGAACCTTTAAGAACTTTTTCGACTTCTTCGGCAGTTCGCAACTTTCACGAATTACTTTCGTAGGACGCTGAACTTCAACATCAGCACGGCACTTGTTCCTTTCCGTTCGGTTCATTTGTACACGAACTAATGAACGGAAATTTCGATTTGAAAGTTCAAATTCTGTACCTAATTGAAAAAGTTATATTCTGGAGATTGTCACAAAGTGGATAAAGTTTCTCGTTAACTTCGTACCTCAAGATATCCGTCGTGATGAGTTTTCGCGTTACCAGAAGGAAGAATGCGAAGTGGAACACTTCTGTAGCTAAAGAGTTAGAGAAATGGTCGCAATAGATTTGTCAAACCCTGATTCTTCTCCTTAGATATAATCAAACCACAAAATCATAGAAAAATTATTGAATTCACGCCATTTATTTTTTTTAATTTTTTACTTGGGAAAGTACTTTGTTATCAAAGATGGCTATAACGTGTCTGAAAGGTATAAGCAAATTGCAGGTCGATTATCGCGAAGATATAGTCAGTTATTTATCTCGTTGATTGCATAACACAATTTTTAAAACATTTGACTGTAACAAGAGACGAAGACAATAGGATGATCAAACGTACAAATGAAATAAACTAATTTGACAGTATTTTTATGTTACTTGGATCGAACTATGCGTAGTATAATAATTTTATTCATAAACTTACATTCAGAAGAAATATATTTTAGTCTATCTCTGTTCACAATGCCTCGCATATGTTTGCTATGTTAAGAAAAAAGTTGTATTATCAAATGATGACACTATGCATTTAAGGATTAATAATTTATACCCAAAAGATTACCTCGTGTACTAAGTGGTTTCGCATGTTCTTCTACTTCCAGGAAGCGGTATTTACATTTTAGAAAACCCTTTAGCCACGCGAACTTTGCCTTAGAGTCCCGCTTTGTGAAGCTTCGCGCGAACATTCCATAAATTATAGACCAAAGAAAACAGCCTGCCTTGAAAAACTACGAAACCAGCGCCATTATGTTTCTATAGTGTATCGTGCATTTACTCGCCTCAAATAGCTTGAATGTATCGTAGTATTTTATCTACGAGCCTATTACCAACGTATTACGAACGTGTATTGAGAATATCTCTTTCATATCAGAAAATTTTCAGCTTTTACACACCAAGGAAACGATCCACCGATGCAATTTCTGTGACACAGGGACGATCGTTAGGGAGAAGTTAAACGATCCCATAGCTCATAAAAGAATATAACAGAGAATATGGTCGATAAATATACGTAAAGTGAATTTCGGATCGGATCTTCCCTGTAATGGTTACCTCTTAACAGTCCCCCATTTCCTTCGACGCGGCGATGTATCGTTCATCTTCTTCGTTAGGACGACGTCTCGCGACACTGTGCGTGGTTCTACAAATCATTATAATTCGACACAACATTTGCGAACTTGCGTGAATATTCCATTCAAAACGCTTTAAAGTTTAATCGAAGCTGAGACATTAATTAAAGTTACACAAGCTGTGGAATATCTCCGCATCGCAAACGTGGAAATAGTATGTTCATCTATCGATACTTAATGCTAGTTCATCCGTAAACACGACATCGACAATACATCAGGAACTTTTTTCTAAAAGAGCACGCTTCAAACTCACAAGTTCCGACTAGTAAATAATTAATGGAACCTAAACCATAGCTTGGACTTTCCGAATACCAATTTCTGGTTATCCCGAAATTAATGGGCCACCATTCGGTTTCCATTGCAATATCATCTGCAGTACAGAACGCTATGAATGTATTGGAACTTCTATATAGGTATTGGTTTCTACATACATATGTATATTATTGATTAAAATGTTCCCATACGCTGGTGCGTAAGAACACTCTTGAAGATATTTCATTTGTGGTTTATCTTAATATAGTTATTACCATTATACATACACGTTGCGTCGATACGATTATCTTATTTGAAATTATACATCTTTTTTCGTTAGAAATGTCTTCCCTTCATATTAAATATAAAAATATTTATTCCAACGCATTGTCCATTGTCTTGTTAAAACGAATAAAAACAGAAACGTAACAATTGTATGAGCAGGAATCAACGTCATTATTTAACTCGTAGAATATACTTGAAATTAATCGATATATTTTAATACCGTTGTTATCACTCGGATTAGCTCGTTCTAAGAAATAAGCTAGCTCGTTCTAAGGTATTTGTCCATTAGTTTCTGGAAAGTGTTCTAATGTTTGTACACAGAGAACCTCCAAAATAAGCACATCTCTCATATTCGACCAAAGTTTTTACTATTCTAAAACAGAATTACAGTGGAGTATGTTAGTATGAATATAATTGGTTTTAGAGCGTGATTCAGGTATTCGTTCCAGATCGGCTAAAAAACAAATTTATCATTCAATACACATAAGATTGAAATACTATCGAGTTAGTTTATTAATTTTTCTGTATCGTATATCCGTGTATAATATCAAACTGGGCAAATTTCCTATAACAGGTACAGAGAATCCAACACTCGTGAAAACGATAAATCAATATCGTAATATCAGCTGCTTTTATTGTGTATTGATTCTATACATGAAACCAGATTATCGCCTTTAAGAATAAAAGAATAAAATCGCGTTTTTCGCACGACTGGTCGAATTTGAACGTGAATGAATTTGCGTGGCCCATTAGAATAGATCGTTGAAACGTAGTTATACATACATCGTCCATTTTTCGGCCATACTTCATCGGCAATCGGTTTCAGTCCGTTGATCGTGGCACACCATAGAATATGTATATGACAGACGTATTTTTACAACGTTAAATCTGCGCATCGCAATCGCCATTTCGCTCGTCGCGAGTACGACCAGGATTGTCGTTATTAAAAAATTACATTTAGTCGCGTCCCGCTGCGTTATATTTACAACATGACACCTGTTACTCTCTGTCGCAACGAATTCACGGCATTTCAGTCCGAAGCAATTTCGAATAATCACTTTCAGCGACAAGGCGGATAATATTCGCATAACGTCATTAATATCAATTATTGCAAATACTACTGCAACTATGAATGCAATGACAATCCTTTTAATTCCGTGTGCGAGCTATAGTAGTAGGGCGATTTCTAAATGCCTGTCGATATTTGCCAAATTTTGTATATTTTACTTATGCAAAGAATAGTATAATGATAATAGTATAGTTTATAAAATTATGTATCGCTTGCATACCGGAACAAGATGATTTTACTAGTGCATTATCGGAGGGAGTTACATTTTTAATAATTATAATATTTCTAATAGTCTATGTGATTGGATTATGTCAAACTTGACACATTTCCGTGGCATTCTGTTTTCCGTAAATTTACTTCAACTGATAGAGTCTGACACAAGGTATACTCCTTCTATCACGATCATTTCTCTTTGCGATCGAGAAATTCCAAAACCGCAATTCAATTTCACCCTACCATATTCCGAATGTCGAGGGCATGGTACTGGTGCCATTAACGGGTCTGAAACTAGCAGATTGAATGTTTCGATCGCAAGTATGAGAGTTATTTTTCAATTGCTCTAAGAGAACGTAATACGATAGTTCTCCTTTCATCTGGGATTGTAGACGATTAAAAAAACACTTTGAGGACTACATCTTTAACACGATACTTGTAACAAGATGATGAGGAAAAGTGGGCGACATTTATAGTGTATCATTCAACAGGTCAAAATATTCATACACAAAAAGATTTACAGCTTATTTTTCAATTCATAAACAATTTAATTTTGCGGTAAAAATTTATGAATTACGGCTTTTTCTCTTTATTTTACTCCAACTTTACGTCCCTTGTTCCTGAGAAAATAAACGACGATAGAATTTCCATTGTTATATATTTAATTTCTATTTGACTCAAAATGAGAAACGCGAGATGTGAATAGAATGAAGAGAAAGTTTCATCAGCTGATTCATCGATCTATGCAGCTATCGGTGAATTTAAAATGATTTTCGAATAACTATCCTGGATAAATATTTATTTCGAAAATAATTCGTTAACCAACTATGTATATTAAAAAATAAGCCTCGAATAATATTTTTCTATATAAGCGTTTTTTCATTACCTTCACGTTTGACATGTAATATATAAAATCCTATAAATATCGTCCACAGCTTTAACACCCTGTATATCCTTTTATACCATGGCCAGGGTTGCTTTACGTTTCACTGACTGTTTGAAAACTAAGTTGGACTCTTTTAACGCATGGCACGAAACTCGTCACACGTTGTATTCGCTTCAAACTCGTTCACGAAGTTCAGGCGTAAATCTAGTCTGATTCATGGGACATAGAACATCGCGCTGAAGCTGCAGAGATCTTCGTAAAATTCGACAAACAGGGAATCGAAAGGAATATATTACCAGTCACGAAATCACGAAAGCGTGATGAAATCGTTGGAAATGTTTGTGAAATAACGAGGTTTCAGCGCTTCTGCGACGTGGATAAATTAAACTCAGATGGTGCAATTTCTTTCGAACGCAGTCGATTTCGTTCCATTTCTCTTATTTATCAACTCCGTGAAATATCACTTCGACACCACTTTTAGTTTAACTTCGCCGGTAACGAAGCAAGACAATACGTAGTTTCACAGACGGGAGAATCGTTATGGGGAGCCATAAAGTTTCGAAGAATACGATCGTGCAAGATACGCGACTCAGCTCGTGAAATTTACACATACGTTCATCGATGGTATCGTTACTACGTATAAAACACTGTTTCCTAAGAAGATAAGAAATTCCTTTGGAAATCAAACGATGTAGAACGAGATTTCATTAATTCGTGTGTATCTGCGTTTTACTTCATTAGAAGAGCTAGAACTCCTTTTCAAGTATCGTTAAAGCGATATCGTTAGTATTCGATTAGTATCAGGACATCTATTACACATTCGATTCACGTGGAAATTAAACTGACCAACTCTATCAACTTTCATTGTTCGACTTCTGAAAAATTTGTTCGATAACAGTCGTCTATATTGGTACGAAACTGAAAAAACTTTTAGAAATTGGAATTACGTATTCAGCTTGCCTTCAGAATTATTTGTTCTTTTGAATGCTGCTACTTTACATTATAAACCCTTACATTATGATAGTCAATCTGGAATTATCTTTCCAGCTGTAAATTTTTATATTGAACCATTCGTTCATTTCACCATTAGGTAGTTGAGGACTGCTGCTATACATGTCAACAATAGTAACCTTTTTCCATGGAAAATTGACTTTCTAAACAATTTGTAGCTTCTATTATAGTAGCTTCTATTCTAATTACTTTTGTATTGATTTCTCGTCAGAATATGAAGTTTCGAAATAGCATCGACGAGCATTTTCGAGTCGAACAGTTCTCAACAGCGTCACGCAGGCTGATTCTTTACCACACTTGTCTCAACAAAATTTTTTACATAAAAACTCTGTTCTTTACTAGATGTTTATAATATCTGACAAAAAATCTTATTTTTTTTAATTTAGGAAAAGGGACTAGACAAAAACAATAAATAATTATAATATTTGAACGGAACCAGGAAGTAGGGAAAATACTAAGGGATATTTGGTAAACAGACTTTTATTCACATCGAATTCCCTGATATTAAGTTTCTGGAAAACTGCATATTATATATATTTTTAAAATGTTTGTCCCGAATCCTCATTCAAACGCCGCACTGTAGAACCTGAGAAAGTGGCCTGCAAACGTGCAAACGTAGCCCGCAAGCGTGCGAACGCGGCCAGCAAATTCTGATTTTTGTCCTAAATCCTCATCTAAATGCCGTACCGTGCAGCGTTCGAAGTTCTCGCTGTCGTTGAGTTTATATCAATTTAAAATGGTAGAAAGGTCATATAGCAAAGCGATCGATCTGATTAGTTTTTATTGTGCCGCGATTCGTTATCGAGCATCCAGATATGGACGCGTGGGTTTTGCATGGGACAAAAGGAACGGCGTATCGGAAAATGAAAAATCACACTATAGCGCAAGGCTTATTCCTTTCCATTTCCAACTAAAATATTTTGAATGATAAATATAAAAGAGACTTATTTATTTATACAACGTTTGAAAATGAAAATAAAATACATAACGCATAGACGTGGATTTATTCTTTTACAGATGGCCATGAATTCGAATGTGACGAATTTGGTCCAGGAGAGTGTTTTCGTTCCATACATGCATCGCCCAGAAACGTACATTGTATCAGGATTATTCTTAATAATCCTGATAGTGGGTGTATTTGGAAATGGAATGATGATGATTACGTTGGGTGCGGATTCCACTGCAAGAAATACATCCACTGTCTACATGTTTTCGTTGGCTCTGGGCGATATTTTGGTAAGAAAGGACAATATGTGCATATATTATCTCTAATGTATCATTTAAGACCGACGTTAAAAAAAAGGATCTCTGACGTCGAATAAAATGGAAAAAGATTTCGTGCACGTTTGAGAAACGTTCAGATGGACAAGACGTGTCGAAAGTTTCCTCTCGTAAAATATAAAATGTATTCAAAATTTCATAGCATAAATTTTGTAAAAACATATTTCTATATGAATAATTAACTGGATAGAATTAAACTAATCTACTATTATTCTTGCAAGCTACAATCAAAAGATTCATCAGCTTATTAACACGGAAGGGATAAATATTTAATTGTACTTCTTGTGGTTATGATTCATACATCTTGAAAAAGCCATCTGCTACCCATTGTATTCCGCGTCTAAATATATATAATAAATCAAAATGAATGTCCAATAAGTTGGAAATAAATTGCGACAAAGCTGGAATGGTAAAAACTAACAAGCCATGAATATTCCGAATATAGATGAGAAAAATCTTTCCTTCCTTCGTCGGGATCCTTTTTTTTACATTTCGATTTCCCGTCAATCGGAAAATGTTGCTAGGACCCCATGTCATTTGTATCCCGGCAATATATCGAATTTATTCAGACTGTCGGATCGCGCGTATAAATCTGTCGCGAGCGAGTTCAGAACATCCGGTACTTTCTCCGTCATCGATTTCGCGTAGAATGTAATTAGGTACGATAACGCACGAAAGCATCTGAGGGCCCATCGTAGAAAATTTGTCTGGATATATATTATGACAGTTTTATTGTCATTGTCGACTGTCGTGGTTATATTGATAAAATGTATTATATCGTACAAATACGCAGACATTACTCTTTATTATCACATATAATATAGAAGAATTTAAGTCTCCTAGAAATGTATAATTATTCTTGTATAATACAATATATTTTTATATGATATAGCGATTTCTGTGAATTGTATGCTTGAAATAAATATCTTGTAACTTCTATACATGTTCTTTAGTTTGTTACATATATTATCAATATGATCATAATAGTCTAGTAACGAAATTTCAAAATTTTTTCTATCACACACGTAATACGTTCATAAAAATCTCTAGAAATATTCAAATATTTTCATAAATAATTTCTAAAAGAAGCACATGCTATATGAGACCTTGAATCAGACGTTAAAATTCC
This sequence comes from Bombus affinis, assembly GCF_024516045.1. Lineage (NCBI taxonomy): Eukaryota > Metazoa > Arthropoda > Insecta > Hymenoptera > Apidae > Bombus > Bombus affinis. Next base: position 183,154 of record NW_026108939.1, on the reverse strand, counting down.
GTTGTTCTGGACACGTAATCGTGGACCAATAGCGAGTTCGATTATAAACGCGCTTATTTTCGTGGATATCGAGCTTACTTTATGATATATGTAGCTATACATCTTGATCCATGGACAATTTATAGCCGGACGGAGAATAATCAAAGATTAATGCGATCCATACGATATCATCTGTGAAAATCATAAATAAATATTTTCTCGATTATAGTGTTCGAACGATCATGCTTAAACAAAAAGAAAATGTGTATTTCACGATTAACACTGAGAAAAAAGTGCAACAGCATAATTGAGTGTTCGATCATACGACGAAATTTCTACATCCCGCATGAAATTGCAGAAAATTCGCTTAATCTACATTTTTTATTATAATATTCAATACAAAACGTTCCTGTTAATATCCCCCTTTTATCTCGAAATTCATCAGAGACGTCCGTATTTCAGACGAAATTTAGCGAGTTAATGAGGGAATCTTTTTTTCGCAAATTGAGTGAACGTTACACAGTATGTTAAAAGGACGTGGGATGTGAATTCATCACGAATATTTTTAATAGATTTTTCTGTATCATAATCGCGGATTATTTTTATTTTAATTTTCTCGATAACAATGAATCCTGATAAATGTTTTCCTAATAATTTTACTATATGCTCGATGCCGTACAAATATAATATCAAGTATTGTTTATTTTATCGCTCTCACCTATCGAAATGTCGAAGGCGTCGTTTTCAACGAAACAGATTTTCAAACGTTTCCCATATATTCGTAGAATTCAATCAAATTTCGCAAAATTACAGAAAAATATTCAAATAAAATTTCGATAAAGGGTTTTCAACGAAACAGATTTTAAAACGTTTCCCATATATTCGTAGAATTCAATTAAATTTCGCAAAAGTACAGAAAAATATTCGAATAAAATTTCGATAAAGGGTAGATTGAATAACACGAGTACAATTGACCGTGGAAATACAATACAATAAAATACACGTGTATATTTTTAATTTTAATTTTCGTTTATTTCAGGTGATCCTAACGAGTGTACCACTCACGTCTGTTATATTCACATTCGATTCATGGCCGTGGGGACAGACAGTTTGCAAATTATCGGAGTGCGTCAAGGATATTTCAGTCGGTGTCTCAGTTTTCACTCTGACCGCGTTATCAGCCGAGAGGTAAGTTGTCAAACCCAGTTACGGTTGAGGAAATTGTTGTCTCAGGGATAGGCTGGTCGTCCTAACTTTAGTGAAGTTCCGCCCCATTAATGGACCAATCGACTCTTTAATCAGTAATCGAAATGAAATCTCAAACGTCCAATTTCCTTTTCGCTATTAAGAAAATCAATTAATTTACATTAATAAGAAAGTTCAACGTTAAAATAAAGTATAACTGAAGAATTCATTTAATCAGACATCATTTAATCTTAACCCTGCAATACTGCATTTATAAACAATCCAATTAACGCTATATTGAAAATTACATATCATTTTATTAACACAACGCTTATTTCCAACAAACGATACGTTGCTAAATAATTTTGATTTCTTCCATGTCAAATAATTATCAGGATCTATCTGCATATTTGAATTAGTATCGTTAGTGACGTTTAATAAAACAGAAGGCGTTAAACACCCTTGTCCAATAGTAATAAATTTAGTAATAAAGCAAATAAAATAAAATAATAAATAAATTGTAAAACAGAAATCTATATATAATCTAAGATTTCTATCTTGCCAACATATTAATATTACAGTTGGTACATTTGTTGCACGAGACAGCTCGGAACGTATAAATAACAACCATTTCTCAACAGTAATAAATACACGCACAACAGCCATCTGTAAATGAAACATTTAAGTGGGGTATAAATTACTCCGTTCTATAGTATTTCAGGGTTAAGGTTTCAATAAAAATTGATTTACAAATAAAAGAAAGATATGCTCGTGTTGCATCGTAGGTACTACGCGGTTGTAAATCCTCTTCGGCGCCATGTAGCCGGGATGAAAGCAGTACCATTGGCGCTACTAATAGCTTGCCTTATTTGGGTGCTGGCGATTGTTTTGTCGATGCCTGCTGCTCTCTTCTCTGACGTGATGGACATCGACATAACAACTAACTCCAGCATCCACATCTGTAACCCTTTCCCCGTGGAATTGGGTGAGTATCTCACACGCTGAAATATTGGACATTTCTCCGTGTTTTCATTTCACACCCACGAAGTCGTATTAATTTATTTCTCGTTCTGAAACGCAGGGGCAAGCTATAGGAGAGGGGTGGTGCTGTTCAAGTTCCTGGCTTATTACATCATTCCTCTACTCATCATATCAGTATTTTATTTTCAAATTGTTCGACATCTTCAACTATCCACCAGAAATATGCCCTGCGAATTATCTCCAATGCAGCGGCTGGAGCAAATTCGATCACGCAGAAAGGTAGAGTGAATCGATATTATTATGAAATTATACAATTTTCAAGTAAATCTAATTTTGACACAAAAGTTCTATATTTGGTATACAAATATTTGGTATACAGGTATACCAGTGAAAAGGTGTAGAACAGAGAAATTGAAATTGCTACCTGTATGATATTTTTATGAAATTACACTGCTTATATATGCAGTCAACTTGCAAATAAATTTAAATTCTAATAAATTGTTACTTAGACTGTGATGTAAATTTTACTGCACTCCTTTTGCATTCGTTCTCGCTGGCGTCTCAACTAACACTACCCTTAGCGTCTCTTTGTCTTTTCTCGTCCCATCGAACACGTGTCCCGAAACCCCGTGGCCAGGGTCACGCAGGCTCTTTCCACAAAACTATCCACTTGAAAGGCGCCACGGTTCTCGCCACTTTGTACACGGTTCAGCCGATATCTTAGGCCTTTTGCCCACGATACTACAATATTTTTAAACGGACATATCGTAAAACTTGCTGACAAGCGCTAGTTGTCATGTCAAATCTTTGTCTGTTCTACACGTAAGATGATGGAAAAGAGAGAGGAAGAGAAAATCTTCTGTATATTCTAGAATTTAAGAAGTAATACTGTAATGCCTAATCTACATTTAACTGTTTATCTCAGATTTTTTACTGTCTTACTAAAAAATATTCTAATCTAGGTTTCTAATAATTAAATTTTAACTAATTAGACCAAGTACCAAGTTAGTTGTCCCAGTTTAATACGTATCTTTCGTTCTCTGTGATCAACAGGTTGGAAAAATGGTGATCTCCATCGTCCTAATCTTCTTCATCTGCTTCCTGCCGTATCACATCTTTATGATTTGGTTTCACTTTTTCGCATCAACGCTGAATGACTACAATAAATATTGGCATATCTTCAGGATTATTGGTTTTGTCATGACCTTCATCAACAGCTGCGTCAATCCTTTGGTTCTATATTTTGCCAGCACAACATTTCGCGTGAGGTGAGTATGACAAGATAAGCGACCTATCAAATGTCAGCTATTAAACCTAAAACATAGTAAAACGAAATAACAAGTCGAAGCACACATTCTCCTTAAAATACTATATATAGAATGGAAATGTTTATGCAAATTTATGTTCTTACGAACACGATTAGAAAAATGGAACCTAAACAGAATTTTGTTCCACTCCCCTTCTATCTTTTTCCATGTTATTTAAATATTTTGAAATGCATAAATATCAGCATTCTAATTATTATATTACATTCTGTACTACATGTTGCATGAAATGATAACATATCCATACTCATTTCACTACCTCTACATCATAACTGACCAAAGAAACAACAAAGCAGTATAAACGAGTACACGTCTGTAAACAAACAGGTTTGTAAACCGAAAACTCAAAAAAGCAAACAAACAATTGAAAAACAAACAGAAAGCTTTTCATATCTGAATATAAAGTTTCGTACTGATCGATGAACAACGTTTTGCTTACAGATTCAACAGATATCTTTGTTGTTTTCTGAAGAAGAGGAAGTCAAGCGTCTGTCAAGCAGGAACGAGCAGCGATGGTAATCGACGAATGAAATTTTCACAAAGGAAACGAATGGTTAGGCGAAGGAAATTCAAGGAAACCAGCTTCAGCTCGACGTCCCGGAGAAACACACAGGAACTGAACGCGACCGTTCCTCGCGAGTTAAAAAGTACCGAAGACACAAGACCGACCTAAGACTCTAGATCGTAATTCATTTTTTAAAACAATCCCTAGATGTCAACACAGCGAATATTTTGTTAAAAATCAAGAACCATTCCCAAGTAGAGTAGATCTATGTTGAATGTTTCAATTATGTTTAATGATCAATTATGATTGAATTACTAGAGATAATGAATACATGTGTCAAATTCTTCATTGTAACTATAAATATTTGTAAATCTATATGTGCAATCGTGATAATTTTTTTTTTTGATGTAAAGTATACCTTCAGCTTTTAACTTAAGAATTTTCAACATCATTAATTGTCTTCGATGTAAAATAATAGTGTAATATATAGTGTAATATATATATATATATATAGTGTAATATATAATATAATATAATATATAGTGTAATATATAGTGTAATATATATAATAATAGTGTAATAATAGTGTAATATAATTAGTTATCACAGTTCTGTATCAAGAAGGACCAGTTCTGGTCCTTGGACGGATTGTATCGGGGCAAATTGAACAACGCATGTAAGAGAAGAGAGGATCCCGACGTTATTGAATCGCGTGGTGAAATTTAATTAGAGACGGCGTTAAAAGGGACTGTGTGCATTAATTGTGTTCTGTCTGACGACCTTGCCCCCTTCGCTTGTTAATCGAGAATTTCTGTTTGACGTGTACCCTTGTTAACAGGATTTAGCCTCGCACGTCTATTGGCCGTCGCGTTTCCGTAAGTTATAGATGTTCTCGTCGTTCAGATAACGTCTGGACGTCTTCTCGATACCCCTATTATAACTGTAATTAGGCCACGCAAGGACGGAATCGTTTCCAAGTGAATCGATGCAAGGTTGGAATATATAAATGCCCGGACATAACTTGTAGCCAACTGACTTGTACCATAATCTTTCTGTGTTTCTGTGAATAAAAATTGGACTCGGGTTTGTTATTCCCACTAGACGTACCGTGCTGTGTGTTAAGTTGGCTTTCTGGATCGTTCGAAAAAATGACCGAGCATTGCGCGGACTGTGCCAAATATCGCCTAATGCTTAGCTATTCGAGTTACTATATTCACTGGGAAATATACTAGTTACTAGTCTCACTGGGAAAAGGAAATTGTTTTATTATTATTTAATTAATTGTTTTCTATGTTTCTCTTCGATTCTCTTTAGTAGCCAACTTAAAACAGTATTTGTTCATTATTCGATAGAAGTTCATAATAACAAAACTACAAAACTTTCTGAACAACCTACTAGTAATTGGGTATGATTAAATCATGTTAACATGTAGAGTGTTGACAGTGTCCGTGAATTTGAAAAATTTATTACAACGCTCGTGTAGTAGTGACCTTACGAAGAAAATAAACGTTCCTGTCGTTTCGAGAGCTCGTGTTTTACTCGGAACAGGTGAAGGCTGGTTTTGGAAGGCAAAAATAGGAAGAACTCGAGAAAAATTTCTGTGCAACGTGCAAAATGGAAATGAAATGATGCTGTGATCGATAACGATGCGTAATCCTGAAAGAAGCACGGTAAGCCACGTGTTGGAACTTTACGTGGAAATTATCGAGAAAGGTATTTTTCTAAGAAATTTCAAATATCTCCTTTCCGCGTTGACTGCAAGTAAGATACGAATACCAGACATGCACTAGCAGCAAAAAGTGTGCAATCAATATGTGTTTCATAAAAATAAAGAATTTTCTAAATAATTCAGCTTAGAATTGAGGTCAGGTTGTATCAAGTATCCTAATACTTATGAACAGATGTATACGTAATACGAAAGACTTAAAAATCTGATGCAGATGCCAACGACCAATTACCATAACATTAACAAACCAAAACCCTGTCCAGTTAACACAGCACTTCCACGTCCTTTCAACCTAACTTCCACGAATAAACCATTCTTTATTCCATTGTACAGTTTTGTTTCCATTTTGCGTAAGAATCGATAGTAACCAGTGGGGCAAGATTTATTAGAGTCTTATCCCCGCAATCTTCGGTGAAACGGGTAACAAACAGCAATTCTATGGCCGCTGTTCCGGGATGTCCGTAACGTATTCGCTGTGAGTTTCGAGTAAGGGGCGCGTGCCAACCGCTTTTATCGGGCACAGGGCACGCGTCGAACAAACAGGGGTTCCCGATACAATGGTTCGCATCTGCAGGGGTGGCCCAGTGCAAGGGGCACATTTCTAGGTGTTTTGAAAGGGGAGCGGAGAGAGGGTGAAGCCATGGCAAACCGTCACCCTCGCAGCAGTCTCTACTGCAACAAGGGACTGCTACGATTTGGACGTGGTTAGTCGATGCCCATCGACGCCAGTCAACGGTCTTCCTACATTCTTAACTACCGTACTCTGGAAAGAGGAAAGAATCGTCTTTCGGGGGAAGGAGAAGAATCTGGATGGACGAAAGAACCATTAACGCGAAGGGGAAATATCTCTGATCCAGGGAGGAAGAGGAAAGCTACAGAAGCTTAAGACCGAGATCAGGAATTTATTTTTGACTACCGTTAATTCTCTGCCACAAAGAAAGTGTTATCGCGTGAAGTCGTTCGTAAAAGGTCGTTAGCGGATCGATGGTGAAGTTGTTTCGTGGTTTTGTTGTGTCTCAGTAAGAATGAAAAGATATTCGTCGGTAAGTGGTTCGAGAAAAAGGATTTTTGTGTACACGTTTAATTTTTAATTGTGTTCTATTCGTACGATACAGGCTCCGTGCTTGGCAGATGGAAACAACGACAGCAAGAAGGCCAAACCGATGAAGGTAAATTCCATGAGTGCGGCGCGAATGTCGATTATGAGAGAATTATCGATTCTGCAAATTGTAAGATATAAACTAAGTACTTAAGAGCGTGTATACTCATGTGGTGTTTATACAGGAGCCGAATGCCAGAGAGTATCTGCAGTTGGCGCTGGCCAGAATCTTGGAACTGCAACGAGAGATCAAAGAGGGAACGTACACAACGGACTATACCAGCGATCTCGGTAACATTAATTTATAAATTTATTATTCGATTTTTCCAGCATCTTCTCTGGTCTCTTTATGAGGCCTCTTTGCCATGATCATTAATTTCCTATGCTCCTCAGAAATTTGAAACGTCTCCGGAACCCAAGTATCTCGTATCTGTTTTTTGAAAACTGTCTTGATATTCTATTTAGCTTCCTTGCAAGCTAATTTATAACGTAAAGCATTAGATTTATAATGATTCAATCCATTTTCTCTCATGTATTGAAAAACATCGTAAAAAGAATTTTATTCTTTGAAGAAGTTTCCGATCATTTTTCGCTGCATGTTATAAAAGTGATATTCAGAAGAATTTTCATATTAAGTACAAGTGAAAGAAAATAATGTAGTATCGTGGGCAAAAGGCCTAAGATATCGGCCGAACCGTATACAAAGTGGCGAGAGCCGCGGCGCCGTCGAGTACATCAATGTGTCGACGGTCCTTTCAAGTGGATAGTTTTGTGGAAAGAGCCTGCGTGACTCTGGCCACGGGGGTTTCGGAACACGTGTTCGATGGGACGAGAAAAGACAAAGAGACGCGAGAGTGATTTGAGTGGAATAAGACTTTTGTGTTTTAGTTCAAGTTGAACATTTATCGTTCTCTGTCCAATTAATCTCTGTTATTTTTATTTATCTTAAATAAATAGTATTAGGAGAATTTTACAAATCTAAATTATCCTAATCCTGTCCTTTTTTCCGATACTACAATAATGAAACAAACAAATATCTTGTGATGTAGTTATGATATTAGCAAACAATTTTTTAAATATTGTTTTTGTAATGTAAAGAAGGCAGAACCGTACAAAGTATAGAATCAAAACATAATGGACGTAGAAATCGATATTTTTACTGATTTTGATTTTTTGTTACTATCATAGAAAATAATAATTCTTTAAAATTGGTTTACAAACCGGAATCGATATGTAACAGTTTTCGTGCCTCAGAGATTCAAGACAGAATGCTGAGAAGCTTGGACCTCCATTTGGCGAGTAAACAAAGAGATTATACTGCCAAATTGATGAGGTCGGGCATTTAAAATGGATACTGACGGGATTTTATTGAATCTCGTCGTTTCACATTGAAACAATGGTGAAACTTTATGAAATATTTGTACTTTTGCTGATTTTTTAAGATTTGTGGTTAAGACTTTGTCTAAGCTTCCATCAGGGTCTTGAATAGTAAACTGCGAATATTTATTCAAATTCATATTTTTATGGATACTACTGAAGGAATGCAACCTAAGCAGAAACTTGCTTTACTAAATATTCTAACGACTACTCTATTTTGCGTACTTTATATATTTTTGCATATTACGTACGTTCATAAGTTTCTCACAAATGCATGTTCGCAGTTTACTTGATAATCACTTTTTATCTAGTCAAACTTATTCAAAGCTGTACCTGTTTCTATTGAATCATTCTAGTCATATACACGAGTCATTGAATGTTAATTGCGGAAGTTATGTTAGGCCTACACGGCCTAGAGTCTCCTACCGCTCTCACAGTATCCAGAAGTCCGACAGCTCCTACAGCTCTCAAGAGCCTAGAGCTCCTATAGCTCTTCTTCTCTCATCTAAGAATAATCCTTCTTTTCGTTATCTGTATCTTAATCAACGGCGTTACTACTTTGTGTGATTGTATAAAGTGTTGGAAATATACATTATTATAACTCTGTGACTCCCAGTGTTATACCGCAACAACTACCCCGATTGTCCTAACCGAAATACGGGGATCGAACTATTCGTGGTGTTGATTATTCTAATCGTAACGGGAATTTACGATTCCCGTTGACGCGTATTCTAACGACCGCGTCTCCCCGCGATAGCTCGAAAATACAATATACAATTAAGAAACAAACAAACAAAGGAGTTTAAAAGGTATTAATACGACTTAACATTTAGAACGCTGTATAATTTTTTATGTCGATTCCCGCATAGCAAAAGAGAAAAGAAAGAACGCCAGAATGTTCAGCAATGAATGGACTAGATAACTTATGCCATTTGTATACTTGTATAGAAAATTAATTTGCCCCCTGCCATACTTAGTTCATCTCAGAATAAATTAGTTCCGTAAGGCTTATTTATTTTTTATTCTATTCACATTTTGCGAATCCTCGAGCTTGTTCTGGATAAATGGATTGCTCGGAGATTTCCACGTGATGCCTAATAAAATATTATGCATATTTATGCGGTCCACGAGATAGAATATAACTCTAAGTGAAACGTAACAGTATATCGACAGAAGAAGGCACCATTCGATATCGATTTTTTTTCTTTCTTAATCGCCTCTGTTGATTATTTCTCGCGCTTTCCTTCGTAGAGAAAAATACTTTGCTCGAATGTTTGACATTTCTTAATGAGACCGTAGCACAGTATACCGCTAATTTTGTGCCTAGAAATATACATCTATCGTTCGAACACTCATACACACTCGAAAAATACAATATTCGTTATTTCCTTGTTAACAATGATATCAGGTCCGTTTTATAGTCAAACTTTATATAACGCTACGATATAGTATCTTTCAATTGTACTTTACAGTAATAAAAATCCTAATATCGTCCAAATCTCGAGGCTTACAATCGTTGTGCTAGGAACTAGGCAAACGAAAATACATAAATCTAAAATTCTATCACCTATAAATAGTACAATACTAAAAAAACTGTCTTTCGTGTGTTCGTTGTATATATTATATCAATATTTTGAAATAGAATTTAATACGAAAGACATGTTTCGCATTCTTACAATTTAAAAGATTGCCTGTCTTTCTGAATTTTACGATGTACAATTAAAATATTTCTTGCGATAGTCATCTGCGACATATTAGACTTAATGTAACATTTGACTTGTATATGATTATTAAAATTAAACTGCTTAAACATAACGTATAGAGGGCTCCAGCAGTAGGATACTAAATTATTGCCAATGGGAACAGAATCAACGAGGAAAAACATGACAATCGGAGTACATCCCGCGAAGGTAACGGAACTCGACGATAAACAAGTCAAAGTTGAAACGACCTAAGTTTCTCGGGATTCATGAGAAAATGAAAATTTCAGAAATAAATATCCAGTCTCGATAACGATTATTTGATTTTACGTGTCGTTTCTTTCACGCGATCTATCCAATCTATTTATCTAGAATTGACTCCGATATCATCATCTTCCGTCTCATCGAATCTGTATTTCTTAAAGATACCTTAAAGCGATCTACTTATACATATATATGTACTAATAATATATTCAATCCATACTTGCATGATATTTCAAATCTTCATCCCCTGCCTGAATTCAAAAGCAAAAATATTCCAAGAAGACATCACTGCTGAAAGCTCCAGGGCTTACAAACAAACAGACATCGAATTTTCGACATGATCCTGGATCTCCGAGCGGTTTCTCAGTGTTGTTGTACGAGAATGGGTCCGCTGCCAAGATTTCGCCAAGGATCCGGTATGTCGAAATGTGCTGGGACTGTGAGCAGAGCATCGTCCGCGGTTCTGTCCGCGCTACAATTATTCGGCTTCACGCGAGTCGTGTTTATGCACTCGATGGGTAACTTGCAGAAGTCCACCTTGTAATTGCAACCCTGGCTGCTGACTCGGATGATGGTATGCAGTGGCACCTCAGCGTAAGGCACCTCTCCCGGTTTTTTATCTGTGAAAACGCCAATGATGCAGCGCAGAATAGCTTGATGAGACACGACCAAGATGTTGTTGGATCTCTGTAATTCAGCAATAACCGGTTCCACGCGGTGCATGGCGTCGATGTAGCTTTCTCCCCATGGATAACGATAGCGCAGCTTATCTTGATCGCGCCATGCAAATTCCTACGCAAAAGCATTGATTTAGAGATGTAGAAGGTATATACGCTATCTATGTACTATATACTAAAGTATATAGACTTTTGCCTAAGTCATAGAATGGTTCGTACATCGAGGTCCCCAAAGCATTAAAACCTAGCTTATGCAAAGTCAGGGAACAATGGCTAATTTTAAACATAAACTTTAATAAAGTAGACCTGCGATATAATATTCAAATCATGGTATGATTTAAGTTTCGTTATAGTACACGGTTAATAAGTACACATCAACTTCGTATTGTAATTATAAATTTTTTATTATTACCATCGTTACTATAATGGTATGACGAAATTAATGCAGTATAAAATATATAAGAATAGTTTTATTTATACATGAAATATAAATAGGTCCCGGGACGTAATAACATAGAACAATTATTTAGCATTTCACAAAGGAACAATATGAAATAATGTTTTTTTTTTCCACCATGTTATATAGTCCCCATCTGGTATACGTATATGCGTATGTAGAGAATATATCTATTTGTAGTATTTTATAAGGTTGTAAAAATTAGGAAGAGCACAATGTAATATATTACAAAATAGAAATTAAAATTTGTTCAAAGCGCCGCAAATGTTGATTTACGTAACAAGTCTATTTAGCGTATGTAATAAATCCTCTTAACGACCGTGTTGAAAACAAAAACGGGAAAAATGAAAAACTAACGAATTAATGATCAGACACGTGACTTGTACACATAATACAACCACAAAATAGGAAGTAAAAAAGGAAAAAAAAAGAAGAGACACAGATAATTGTTGGTCGAATGGAAATAATACTACGAAACCGCTTATTTAAGATGACTAATATGATTTAATGAACAGGTTTCGTTTTTAAGTGTAGCAATTGGCAGTAAACAAAACAGAATTCCCAACCTTTAGTGGAATCGCCGTTCCAGTTGAGTCTGCGCGAAAGGCATTGTGCCACTTGGCTTTTTCCACGACCTGGTAAACCGCACATCGCGATTACAACCCCTGAGAATTTTCGGGGAGACTTCATTATCCCCGACGTCCTTATTGTGATTTTATCCTTGGGTTCTGAAAGCAACAGAATCTATGATACTCGTGTAATTAATTGCATTTTCACTTGCTTGATGAGTAGACGTATGGCCATTGATAAATATCAAGGAGACAAAGGATTGTGCAACAAAGACGCGAGTATAAATGTACAGATCGTGAACAAATTTACCAACGCCAATACGCGATTACGATAGAAGTCAGATATTTTCTAAGGCATTTCATTGTAGCATCCGGTTATTTTTATGTGTATAATAATATAATAATAACGACCAATTTTAAAAGATGCACCCAAACGACTATGATAGATCTGACCCGGTGCCAAGCTAGTTTGTTAAGCCAGCCAACAGTCGAATGATCGTTAACAATGTGAACGTATGTGACGTAATTCGATAGAAAATCGAACAATGTGATCGTATAATAGTAAGAATGAAATTAGTGAGAAAATTATCGTTTCCCTCCGACGCATCTTCGATTCACAAAAGAACTCTTTCTCGCGCGCTATGAACAAGATGTTTTAAATTTTTATTTTGTTTTCGTCGAATGAAATATTTAGGTTTCTACGAAACAATGAACGTAAAAGTGAAAATAAAAGATATACGCGAGCATTATATTGCGTGCAACATTTGCATGAGCATTCTGCTTTTTACCCGTACATTTAGATTAAAATCGTTTTCACTATTGATCGATGGAAGAATAATCCTTACCGATCACACACATGTTCTTTACAATGTACCGTTAACAACACTGTTCGACAATCAACTAATGACGAATCAATAATAAAGAATGCGTTTCAATGACACAACCGGCTAGACGAACTCGCGAACTTCAGAGTGCGAATTTCAACCGAGTACTGATGCCTTCCTGTTGGGTTCCACGTTAAAAACCGAGCGTTGGTGAACTTTATATTTAGAATTCTCTCCTCATGCTCGAGAGCTTTTGGCTACACTTTTGCGACTGCCGCTTCTTTCGCGGTATTAATCTCAACAACAAACTTTGTTTTTTGTTTGTTCGACATTCTGACTTATTCTATTCTCATTTTTGGAATACGGATATTCATGCGAAATATTTGTGAGAAATATTTGTTTCACTCGCTAAATGTAGCAATTTTATAGCTCATATATTTGAAAAGTTCGTAGCGAAATTCAAATAAAATGTATTTTCGTAGAATTGACATTCTATCGAATATAAAATACAATACTGCTTCATATAAATTAAATTTATGAAATCTCTATAAAAGGTATAAATTAACCCCTTCAAATTTTATCGCAATCGATTACAGAGCTTATCAATTCTCGGAAATGTTGCGAACTTTTCAAACACCTTCATATTTTTATATATGTTTTATATGATTGTGTAATTATTTGGATTTTTCTATATTTCTCAGAACCGTATAAATATCCGCGATCTACGTATTTGATTGCTATATTTTCCAAAACTCTATATGTCATGCGATAATTTATGTAATATATCGTGTAGTCGTTCGTAATCGATATGTAATCGTACGCAATATATTGCGGTGTATAGAATGAAAGTTCAAAACAGGATTAAAGTTCAAGTACGAAAATACGTACGACGACCTGTCTGTAACGTTATAATTAACTCGCTGTTTACAATATAAAAAATTGAAATGGAGTAAGAATTATCGAATTATCTGAGTTCACGAAATTCGACATGGCGATAGAAATATGCGTTATCGCGTGTTGTTTCGAATCGGCATGTCCTTGTGCCTAATAATCGAAGCTCGAAAAGCGATAAAGGTCATTACATTTGGACTAATTTAACGAATCTCTGAGTAGATTTTTTACCATAAGCAAAAGCACGTACGCCACGGAACGATTTCGTCATTCGCTATATCTGTCTTCATTTTTATTTGCGTGTCTGTTTTTCTCGACTTAACGCGTGTCAACAAAATAATTACGAATTAGACCCCTTGATCCGTGGATAAAAGAGCTTCGATGCACGTTTATAGATTATACAAACGAATCGCACGTTTCGCTTTGAAAAATAAAACGTATTGAAAACGGAAGTTTTTCAACTCAAACAATCGGATGATATACCGATGTATGTATATTGTTTTATAATTCAAAGTGCAGCTTCGAGTGTCGTATTTACCAAGCTGTTGCACGCGATACACGATCAATACCGATCATTCGCGTATACCGAACGATGTACTATCACCTATCGAGAATCCCCATGAAACCAGCTTTAACAGTTGGTACGTTGACCTGAAACGTGTCGTCACTCGATTTATTATTCAAGCGTTGAATTGTAACAACGCATGTACTCTCGCCACGCTACGGCTACCAACGTATGCGTGAATACTAAATTATTCCATGGAATATCGTGTCGATAATATTTATTTATCTATGAACAAATGGCAATGAAATTTGTAACGTCAGAATACAGTAATTAATTATGAAAATTGCGTTACGTCTTCGCGAAGATTCATCACGGTCATTTCCATATGCTGTCATGCGCAGGATAAGAACAAGCTCAGCGGCAGAAAATCAATAATCGGTCTTGTGGAGAAAACCATTTTGTTGCATCGGAACATGCGCTGTAACGGCAGCTACCACTACATCGCATTTCACCAAATTTGCCACAGAATTTCGTTAAAAAAAAAAAAAAAAAAAGAAAAAGGAAAAAGAAAAATTGAACTGACAGCTACTTGAACTAGATAAAACAAGACAATTTCTGGAACTCATCGTACTCGAAAACTCTTGTCAGAATTTTACGATAGAGAGGAGCTTAAATTATTGAAGCTTTATAAAATTCGAAAGCACTTGAGTTTGATAAGATGAGATACTCGTGGGACCTGGTACGATCGTTTAGTTACTGAGATATAGAAAAAAGAAACGAAACTTTTGATAAGAAACCACCGTGCTCTGAGATAAGGAGCATTTGCGTCAACTGAGTATAAAACGTATTACGATATAAGATACAACTCTCTCACAGCTGACAACAGCTACTTTTTTCCCACTGTATATTTATAAGCTGTGCGTATCTACAAGGACAATATAAATAATTGGCGCGTGTTGATGATAATGCACGTGTAACGACTACATGCACGGCTGATCATGAAAGTAGCAGTTCAAAGAAACACAAGGGACACACCCTCGATCGTGGAGTTTTTAGTCTTATTGGCGTACAACTTGTACGATGTGCAATGTGCACATTCCCGTTTCACGAGCTAAGATAATATCTCTCATGGGATATCCTTGAAGAAATTTTACCTTTCGTTTCTCCCCTCCCTCTCTCACTCCCTCTTCCTCTGTCTCATTAAATTCTTTCACGGTTTATCGCGAGGTAAACATTGGAACGTGTAACGAATTCTTACCAGCAATATCCACGTTGTCAAAAGACATCGTTGTCTCAAATAATTCTATGTTTAAGTTCAATTAAATAACGAAATTAATAGCGCGTCTTAGAATATATCAGTGAAGTTTCTATGTGGTACGATGCCGATTGCAGATTTAAAAATATCGGACACATATTAATATTCAAAGATCGAGGATACCTGAAGGTTTAATTTATCTCATCGATAATTTTGTTGTGCTTAATTTATGTTACTACGAATAGCAATAAGATGAATTTGTTAAACGATATTTCGATGTCCTTCGGTGACTGGTACTGAATAATCTCCATTCATTCACGAATAACAGCTTTTGTGCTCGAGGCCACGTTTAGAAGAAACATGGAACCACGCAATATCTTCTCCAGTATTGATTAACCCCTTATCTTCTTATATCCAGACACACTTGTGAATACAGAGACTTTAATTGTAAATGAAAGGAATACAAAAAGAACGCAATGCAAAGTTCCCATAATTGAATCTTTTAATCGCGTATAGCTAATTATGTATAGTTATAAAAAATAGTAGCAACGCAAGAGGTTAAGAAACGATTTTCCCCTGCGACGAGATTACAATAATTGCAGGGATCATGATAATCCATGTCGTTACCATAATTTTCTCGTTTACATCTCTGACTCCTGCTGACCTTCGGGATCTTTTCTGCCTTTACGAACTGTGTGACTGTACCCGTCGCGTTTTTCATTGACACGCAATTTATCGTCGTTAAAAGAAAACCGGGGACAACCTTAGGCGACAGAAACGCCTCTTTGAAAGGTGCACGCTAATTGGTCCGACTGAACTGATGATAAATGGAAAAGGACAAAATATTTTTTATCAATGCATACTAACTTTTTAGGCGACAGACCTCCGTTATTAGACGCCGTAAACTTACCTCTCGCGATAAATTTATCTCTCAGATAGCGCGACAAGTGCAAATCTATGTACAGATTCCTCGTTTTTATACTGTGAATCTTTCTTTGTTTATTGTTTTCATTTTCCATGCGAGTTCAATGAAAACAACAAGTTTATCAATTTTAAGTTATTTGTTACATGCTGAATTTTCATTCGTCGCACGCGTTTCGAACATACGACACGGATATCTATTTAAATCGTGTTTTATTTATAGTCACCACTCCTATTACAAGTGGAGATCACAGATTCGTGAAACCGTGGCCTGGTTTCGTGGGAATTTCGGTGTAATAGCTAAAGATCTAGCTGACACGAAACGAGAAATTCAAAGAGAACGAGCGAAAAAGCGTAATGCGTTTCAATGAGAAAAACAAACGATGAAAAAAGCCATTATTTCATCCGGTATTTCCGCAGGTGGCATTTTTTAATTTCGTTTGCATATTGCATTTCCATGCAATTTTTTATGATGACTGTTGCATTGCATAACGCAGAGTAATCCGATGCTTTCGTTTCGATAGATAAGAAATAAATAACGTTTCCCATCGAATGTTTCGCAACCTGATTACCGATTGAATTGCTATTCAATAACATCGTTACCTATCGAATATATCGAACATGGTGTGATTGTACGAGTAAATAATATCAATTAGATGAAACTCATATTACTAGTGTTCCATTTAATCGATTTACCTTGGCGCTGTTCTTCGACGCTTGGTGCCATCGTATCAGCGCACGGCGCAGTCTCCTTTTGTATAGTCGACGTATTGATAGCGTTCACCGCTTGTGTTACGATCGATTTGTTCGTTTCTTCTTGGAAAAAGCCGGCTTGCAGTGCAAGTTTCCTCACGGCCAGACAGTAACCCAGAATCGGTGCCGCCAACAGGTCGAGACAGGCGGCAACCCAGGGCATAACCCGACGATGAACTATTCAAATTGGGGTCTTTGGTTTCCCTTCGGGAAAACACAAGTCAATAGGTAGACCAGTCGAGAAGTCGATAATTACAGGAAGAGAATGAAAGTGATCCTGGTAACGCTTTTGCTTGAAATATCCAGCAAACAAGAGCCCTCTATTTGTATAAAATACTCGGAAACAGTGGTCTATTGCTAGTCTCCTTTTTACCCGTTTTGCTGCTCAATCTTCGGCTAGAGTTC
Source organism: Bombus affinis (assembly GCF_024516045.1). Lineage (NCBI taxonomy): Eukaryota > Metazoa > Arthropoda > Insecta > Hymenoptera > Apidae > Bombus > Bombus affinis. The sequence continues at coordinate 165,756 of NW_026108939.1, read as the reverse complement.
TTCCGAAAAATGATCGCTACTTGTGTGCCGTATTATGGACAACAGGTCCTCCCTCATTCCAATTTGCTTGATCCTCACCTCTGGAGCCAGTTTGCGTGCTTCTTTGCCTATGCTCGAAGAAAAGCCCAGTTCTCCGATTTTGTCCTCTTCTTTGGTTAAATCTTCTTTTACCCTCGATTGTTTGATCGTCGACGATCTATCTATCACGTTACGATGTACCTTTATAAATATTGTCGATACAGACGTTGTCCGACTCTGCGCACGCGCTGCCACAAGTATATGCTAGTAGTTTACATAGTCACGGTGCTGCCTCACCGTTTTCCAGCACACTGGTGTTCCCTTCTCGCCGCCACTTCAACTCTGCTTTGGTTATGTATATTTATATGTAAGGTATTCCTTACCCTTTTTAGCTCCTTTTCTCTCCCTTTACCGCCCACGACAACGTGGTTTCACACGGACAATCTGTGGAGTTGCCTCTGCAGAATCAGTTCTCGTACAACCGGTTTACCAGATTAATTTTATCCACCAAAGACCTTCGAATATAACTGTCGACTCTCTATTGTCCGATTCTAATCTCTGCGTTTGTTGATGTTTTGTTCACTGTATGTTGCGTGCAAATCCGCCTAACGTTCTGTAACTGAAGTTATACGAAAGTGTTTAAAAGTCAAAGTGAAAACGAAGTAAAATTGTGAAGTGAAAACGGTCGTCTCTAGTAAGATCGAGGAGGTACTAGCGACTGATATTCCCCCATTTGCTGCAGCTTTTAGCAACATCGAGACGGACCTGGTAGGCTCCCTCTGTTGAAACTGGCCAATCAACGATTCGCTTACCCCACTACTAGTATACAGCAATCATATTGGGGACACGTCGAATGTATTTTAATTTTAATAAATATTTTCTCGATTATAGTGTTCGAACGATCATGCTTAAACAAAAAGAAAATGTGTATTTCACGATTAACACTGAGAAAAAAGTGCAACAGCATAATTGAGTGTTCGATCATACGACGAAATTTCTACATCCCGCATGAAATTGCAGAAAATTCGCTTAATCTACATTTTTTATTATAATATTCAATACAAAACGTTCCTGTTAATATCCCCCTTTTATCTCGAAATTCATCAGAGACGTCCGTATTTCAGACGAAATTTAGCGAGTTAATGAGGGAATCTTTTTTTCGCAAATTGAGTGAACGTTACACAGTATGTTAAAAGGACGTGGGATGTGAATTCATCACGAATATTTTTAATAAATTTTTCTGTATCATAAGCGCGGATTATTTTTATTTTAATTTTCTCGATAACAATGAATCCTGATAAATGTTTTCCTAATAATTTTACTATATGCTCGATGCCGTACAAATATAATATCAAGTATTGTTTATTTTATCGCTCTCACCTATCGAAATGTCGAAGGCGTCGTTTTCAACGAAACAGATTTTCAAACGTTTCCCATATATTCGTAGAATTCAATCAAATTTCGCAAAATTACAGAAAAATATTCAAATAAAATTTCGATAAAGGGTTTTCAACGAAACAGATTTTAAAACGTTTCCCATATATTCGTAGAATTCAATTAAATTTCGCAAAAGTACAGAAAAATATTCGAATAAAATTTCGATAAAGGGTAGATTGAATAACACGAGTACAATTGACCGTGGAAATACAATACAATAAAATACACGTGTATATTTTTAATTTTAATTTTCGTTTATTTCAGGTGATCCTAACGAGTGTACCACTCACGTCTGTTATATTCACATTCGATTCATGGCCGTGGGGACAGACAGTTTGCAAATTATCGGAGTGCGTCAAGGATATTTCAGTCGGTGTCTCAGTTTTCACTCTGACCGCGTTATCAGCCGAGAGGTAAGTTGTCAAACCCAGTTACGGTTGAGGAAATTGTTGTCTCAGGGATAGGCTGGTCGTCCTAACTTTAGTGAAGTTCCGCCCCATTAATGGACCAATCGACTCTTTAATCAGTAATCGAAATGAAATCTCAAACGTCCAATTTCCTTTTCGCTATTAATCGTTATTAATTAATTTCGTTATTAATTAAGAAAATCAATTAATTTACATTAATAAGAAAGTTCAACGTTAAAATAAAGTATAACTGAAGAATTCATTTAATCAGACATCATTTAATCTTAACCCTGCAATACTGCATTTATAAACAATCCAATTAACGCTATATTGAAAATTACATATCATTTTATTAACACAACGCTTATTTCCAACAAACGATACGTTGCTAAATAATTTTGATTTCTTCCATGTCAAATAATTATCAGGATCTATCTGCATATTTGAATTAGTATCGTTAGTGACGTTTAATAAAACAGAAGGCGTTAAACACCCTTGTCCAATAGTAATAAATTTAGTAATAAAGCAAATAAAATAAAATAATAAATAAATTGTAAAACAGAAATCTATATATAATCTAAGATTTCTATCTTGCCAACATATTAATATTACAGTTGGTACATTTGTTGCACGAGACAGCTCGGAACGTGTAAATAACAACCATTTCTCAACAGTAATAAATACACGCACAACAGCCATCTGTAAATGAAACATTTAAGTGGGGTATAAATTACTCCGTTCTATAGTATTTCAGGGTTAAGGTTTCAATAAAAATTGATTTACAAATAAAAGAAAGATATGCTCGTGTTGCATCGTAGGTACTACGCGGTCGTAAATCCTATTCGCCGCCATGTAGCCGGAATGAAAGCAGTGCCATTAGCGGTACTAATAGCTTGCCTTATTTGGGTGCTGGCGATTGTTTTGTCGATGCCTGCTGCTCTCTTCCTCTCACGTGATGAACGTCGACATAACAACTAACTCCAGCGTCCACATCTGTAACCCTTTCCCCGTGGAATTGGGTGAGTATCTCACACGCTGAAATATTTCTATTCGGATTAAAAAACTATTCTACTCAATCCGGGAACGAATTATAAGAACGAATTATAAGTATTCTTCTCCTAAACTGAACATACATGTAGTATCGTGGACAAAAGGCCTAAGATATCTGCCGAATCGTAAACAATGTCGCGAGAGCCGCGGCATCGTCGGGTACATCAATGTGTCGTCGGTCTTCTTTTTAAGTGGATAGTTTCGTGGAAAGGGCCCGCGTGACCCTGGCCACGGGCGTTTCGGGGCACGTGTCTCGAACGGCGGGAAAAGACAAAGAGACGTTAAAGTCAGTATTAGTTGAGAAGCCGGAGAAGACGGATGCAAAAGGTGTGCAGAGTGTGACTTGAGAAGCGAGAGCGAGCGAGTGTAGAAGCCGAAGCCGCGTGTGAGAATAGGACGTACAACAGCATTGTAATCATTTCGTTGCTTCGAATATTATTTATCAAATCAAAACATCATTACTTGTCCTTTCCTCTAAGACCCATTAAGTTACTACATACAGAAAGCAAAATAGTTGCTCGTTTACGATCTCTGCTTGGACATTTCTCCGTGTTTTCATTTCACACCCACGAAGTCGTATTAATTTATTTCTAGTTCTGAAACGCAGGGGCAAGCTATAGGAGAGGGGTGGTGTTATTCAAGTTCCTGGCCTACTACGTGATACCGTTACTCATTATAGCAGGATACTATTTTCAAATTGCACGACACCTTCAACTGTCCACCAGGAACATGCCCTGCGAATTATCTGCAATTCAGCGGCTGGAGCAAATTCGATCACGCAGAAAGGTAGAGTGAATCGATATTATTATGAAATTATACAATTTTCAAGTAAATCTAATTTTGACACAAAAGGTATACAGGTATACCAGTGAAAAGGTGTAGAACAGAGAAATTGAAATTGCTACCTGTATGATATTTTTATGAAATTACACTGCTTATATATGCAGTCAACTTGCAAATAAATTTAAATTCTAATAAATTGTTACTTAGACTGTGATGTAAATTGAGTTATAGCTATAAATTATTTACTTTGAAAAAATTTCACGCTCATCATGTACCCGAGTAACAAGGTGCAAGAAGAAGCGGAATTAATTTAGCGCAAATCTCGAGTCGATGGTGCAATTGTTATAAACTATACTTTACTTACGCAATCTTCGATACGATCAATAATAAGATTATGTAATACGACCTTAGGCCAATATACGGTTAAGCATCGATGAAACAAGTCTAGTCCAACAACTAGAAGAAGGCGTTCCATAACTTCCGGGATAGAATGCTAATTATAAATCATTATAGATCGGGATATTCTCTGGCAATATCTTTAGCATGTAATCCAATTTCACTTTCCGTATTGTATTTGAATGAAAAGTGACGGTCGATCATCTTAAAGTACATCGACGTATCGACCAATGAAGTTTCTTCAACGAGCCAACTCTTCGTCTTCCTCGTTTCTGTTGTATATAAAACAATAATTTATTTGAAAACTTCGTACACAATTTAAGATGAATATCGTTCGCATATTTGATCAAGTTTTTCGACCAATTATTATTTCAATAGAAATGTATTCCTTTTTATGCAACGTGAGTACAATGGCTTGATCTAATACACCAAGTAAGTGTATTAAAATACTCGATAACAGAAAGTCTTTGTTGTCTGATTTAAAAATCACTTCACAGGCGGCTCGATATTCTGATTCACTTCGACTAATTCGATAGAAGGTGGCATCGAAGCGTGTCTAGCGAAGATACGACAGAACCTTCAATAACCACGGTTCTTACTTCTACTTTTCCAATGTTTTCATCCGTCAAATGCATTCAACCGTTCTCTAATCCATTTTGATAACAAAGAGCCATTTCGTAGTAGTAATAACGGTAGCTATGTTTCGTGAAAATAGAGTTTCGAGATTAATACAATTTCATGGAACAATTCGGACAAATAATATAATCGATTGGCCTATAAATACAGCGATGACAAATCACCTCTAGATAACGGCTGAGAATTACGCCTGAACGAGAGATTCGATTTAACTACTATCCGCTGGCAATCCATACCAAGACACGCTGCATGCGAATCAAAATGATCCATTCGCTCGAACGACTACGAGTTATCGCCTCTTTATTTTTCGTAGATGCTAGAACGCCTGCACTCTTCCCAGATTTGTTCCTCGGCTGTGGAAAGACTATTTCTCTTGGCGATGTTTTCTTCCAGCTAATCTCCATTTATCTTTCTGATAAAAAAGACTTCTGTGAAAGAAGTTAAATATCGAACTTGAGAATTTATTTAACGTAATATTTCAAAAGTTGAGGCAAAGGCGTATTATCTAACGACATCGGTGTCGAGACGTTGAAAGCATATTTACAGGATCAATTGAACGATGACTAAATCTGCTAAGGTCGCGGTCGATCTGAGGCAGATACCTGCGAAATCTTATTATAGATATTGTAGTATCGGGAAAAAGGGATAGGATTAGGATAATTTAGATTTGTAAAATTCTCCTAATACTATTTATTTAAGATAAGTAAAAATAACAGAGATTAATTGGACAGAGAGCGATAAATGTTCAACTTGAACTAAAACACAAAAGTCTTATTCTACTCAAATCACTCTCGCAACTCTATAACGCAACAACTCGATCTCTCTACAACGCTAGCAACTCTACAACCCTACATAGTATATATAGTCTATATAGACAACTATAGTCTTCGGCTTCTGCACTCGCACGCTGTCGCTTCTCAACTCATACTGCACTCCTTTTGCATTCGTTCTCGCTGGCGTCTCAACTAACACTACCCTTAGCGTCTCTTTGTCTTTTCTCGTCCCATCGAACACGTGTCCCGAAACCCCGTAGCCAGGGTCACGCAGGCTCTTTCCACAAAACTATCCACTTGAAAGGCGCCACGGCTCTCGCCACTTTGTACACGGTTCGGCCGATATCTTAGACCTTTTGCCCACGATACTACAATATTTTTAAACGGACATATCGTAAAACTTGCTGACAAGCGCTAGTTGTCATGTCAAATCTTTGTCTGTTCATCGCGTAAGATGATGGAAAAGAGAGAGGAAGAGAAAATCTTCTGTATATTCCAGAATTTAAGAAGTAATACTGTAATGCCTAATCTACATTTAACTGTTTATCTCAGATTTTTTACTGTCTTACTAAAAAATATTCTAATCTAGGTTTCTAATAATTAAATTTTAACTAATTAGACCAAGTACCAAGTTAGTTGTCCCAGTTTAATACGTATCTTTCGTTCTCTGTGATCAACAGGTTGGAAAAATGGTGATCTCCATCGTCCTAATCTTCTTCATCTGCTTCCTACCGTATCACATCTTTATGATTTGGTTTCACTTTTTCGCATCAACGCTAAATGACTACAATAAATATTGGCATATCTTCAGGATTATTGGTTTCGTCATGACCTTCATCAACAGCTGTGTCAACCCTATCGTTCTATATTTTGCCAGCACAACATTTCGCGAGAGGTGAGTGTTACGTCGCGTGAAGAGGTCCGCGCGACGTTTTTTATTGTCTGACCGTAAAGGCCCAAGAGTCGTTAGAGAAACCCTCAATAAACCTAAAGCCCATCATAAACCGAGTCTCATTAGCTTGCAGGAACCTTGAATCCTGCAAGTATTTTGGGTTTATATCTGGTACTTAAACAAGTCATTAGGTCTATTGAGCGTGCTTAAAGATTACGGAGAAAGCTATGATATGGTAATTATATGATAGATATAATTTATGATATGGAAAACCAGGCATTTATAGAATAGAAATGTCTGGACTTTCCCACGAGTCATGCCGATGGGGTGCTTACATCTCCCATCTTCAAGCGTTAACGTCTTAGCCAATGGGTAGCGCGGATACTTGTCCTCAACATTCCTAACTAAAAATGTAAGCAACGAATCGCATACACACTCGAAAAATACAATATTCGTTCTTTCCTTGTTAACAATGATATCAGGTCCGTTTTATAGTCAAACTTTATATAACGCTACGATATAGTATCTTTCAATTGTACTTTACAGTAATAAAAATCCTAATATCGTACAAATCTCAAGGCTTACAATCGTTGTGTTAGGAACTAGGCAAACGAAAATACATAAATCTAAAATTCTATCACCTATAAATAGTACAATACTAAAAAAACTGTCTTTCGTGTGTTCGTTGTATATATTATATCAATATTTTGAAATAGAATTTAATACGAAAGACATGTTTCGCATTCCTACAATTTAAAAGATTGCCTGTCTTTCTGAATTTTACGATGTACAATTAAAATATTTCTTGCGATAGTCATCTGCGACATATTAGAGTTAATGTAACATTTGACTTGTATGTGATTATTAAAATTAAACTGCTTAAACATAACGTATAGAGGGCTCCAGCAGTAGGATACTAAATTATTGCCAATGGGAACAGAATCAACGAGGAAAAACATGACAATCGGAGTACATCCCGCGAAGGTAACGGAACTCGACGATAAACAAGTCAAAGTTGAAACGACCTAAGTTTCTCGGGATTCATGAGAAAATGAAAATTTCAGAAATAAATTTCCAGTCTCGATAACGATTATTTGATTTTACGTGTCGTTTCTTTCACGCGATCTATCCAATCTATTTATCTAGAATTGACTCCGATATCATCATCTTCCGTCTCATCGAATCTGTATTTCTTAAAGATACCTTAAAGCGATCTACTTATACATATATACGTACTAAAAATATATTCAATCCATACTTGCATGATATTTCAAATCTTCATCCCCTGCCTGAATTCAAAAGCAAAAATATTCCAAGAAGACATCACTGCTGAAAGCTTCAGGGGTTACAAACAAACAGACATCGAATTTTCGACATGATCGCGGATCCCCGAGCGGTTTCTCAGTGTTGTTGTCCGAGAATGGGTCCGCTGCCAAGATTTCGCCAAGGATCCGGTATGTCGAAATGTGCTGGGACTGTGAGCAGAGCATCGTCCGCGGTTCTGTCCGCGCTACAATTATTCGGCTTCACGCGAATCGTGTTTACGCACTCTATGGGTAACTTGAAGAAGTCCACCTTGTAATTGTAACCATGGCTGCTGACTCGGATGATGGTATGCAGTGGCACCTCAGCGTAAGGCACCTCTTCCGGTTTTTTATCTGTGAAAACGCCAATGATGCAGCGCAGAATAGCTTGATGAGACACGACCAAGATGTTGTTGGATCTCTGTAATTCAGCAATAACCGGTTCCACGCGGTGCATGGCGTCGATGTAGCTTTCTCCCCATGGATAACGATAGCGCAGCTTATCTTGATCGCGCCATGCAAATTCCTACGCAAAAGCATCGATTTAGAGATGTAGAAGGTATATACGCTATCTATGTACTATATACTAAAGTATATAGACTTTTGCCTAAGTCATAGAATGGTTCGTACATCGAGGTCCCCAAAGCATTAAAACCTAGCTTATGCAAAGTCAGGGAACAATGGCTAATTTTAAACATAAACTTTAATAAAGTAGACCTGCGATATAATATTCAAATCATGGTATGATTTAAGTTTCGTTATAGTACGCGGTTAATAAGTACACATCAACTTCGTATTGTAATTATAATATTCATTTATCCATGTTCTAAAACTTCGTCCAGATTAATCAGACTGATTGAGTTCGATCTAGCAACGTGAAACATTGTGATTATCGTCTATGTGCTATGTACTTGACTGGGAATATTTCTTTGAACTTCAACGCTCATTCTCATTAGTCAAGCAAATATTTCGTGGATGTAAGTGGATAAATTTGCATACAACTGAATTTTAATCAGTTACAGACTGTTAGTGCAGACGTTAAGTCACTCGATACTTTTCCCCAGTGGCCAAGTATTCAATGCTTGAGTCATCCGTGAAGATTTATGTTATTATTCATTTTCCAAGATACGATTGAAAGTTGTTCGCTTAGAGAATTAAATTGACAAACGTAGTAGATAATAAATATTCCATATCTAGGATCCCAAACTTATTGAAATACAAATTATAACTGCATTAACAAATCGATCACTGGGAAAATTTTGATCAAATACTAATCTTAAATGTGTCAATTATAGTACAATGTTTCTAACATAATACTGATACGATTAGATTAATTCAAAAAGCTTATACCCTATAAACCCTATATACTCTATATACCCTAAAAGCTTATACCGTTATACCCTATAACCTACAATGATAACTGTTACAGCTATCTACCATTTACTACACAAATAAATTAAAGCTCTTAGAGCTAGAGACTGATAAATTCAACCGATTGAAGGCTCGTTTAAATACAGCCAGAAGATTAGGCAAGTAGTAAGTGAAACCGAATTTACGCATTTTTCGATGAATCATCCTTAAAAGTATAAATTATCTTCACTCGCTATTTCACTTTGGTCAACAACACTTGAAACGTAATTCAATGCAAGCAGTGACGAAATTTCGAGGAGGAAGACGCGTTTGATCTGAAATTACCTGCGGATAATGCTCCTGCATCTCTTCATAAGACAGCCCCTCACAGATATTGGCGTGGAGTTCGTTGAGTGCTGCCACGTGTTCTTGGGGCGCTTCCACGCCACGAGCAGTCGCGATAGTCCTTCGAAGGCGACTAGTTAGCACGCGCAGGTCGGGAATACGCATAGCGTTGAACTTAGTGGCCAACGCTTGTGCATATCTCTCGCCACGTGCGCTTAAAACTGCGTCACCACCAACCTTAACCAATACGTTGTACTCGCTTTCGCCGTGCTGTAATCAAAAGAGAGAGGGAGAGCTTTAGTTTTACCAAATCGTAGAATATTCTGATTACGTTCAAAAAGAGAGGCGTAGCAATGATAAGATTACGATCAGGCGAGAAGAAATTAATTTTGGAACCAAACCCTGATAAGATAGCAAGATTTTAAAAATACAATATGTATGTTTTTACGTATGCGTATACGTATACGTATTCTTTTAAAACATGTTGTGTGTAAACAATTGAGGGCTCGTCATGCTAAATGGAGTGCTCAGTTATGTACGTTAATCTTTTTAATAATTGCAAGCGCCACGACCTGGCTCAATTGTCCTTGACTCAGCTTGTAATCTAAGAACAAACACGTTTCTTCATTATCGTTATCATTATCACTTGTCGAAAAATTCTTATAATTAAGACTAAAGACGCTAAGGCTGAGCTTCTAGGATTAGAACATTTGAGATGAGGATTAAACGATGACAAATGTAAAATTTGATGGATTACCAACCCGAGAAAAATAAAGAGTATGCGGCTCAACAGTGACGCTTCCAAGATATCCAAGGACATTTGTCTCCACATGGCCTGACACGTTGCAGGACTCCATATCCATGCTGCCGGTGTCGATACGGATTCGTGGATACGTCTTCTCATCCATTGGCTCGTAAGATCGAATGTAATGAGCTATCTTCAATCGTAGATCTTCTTCGGCTGTTATTGAATCCATGCCAACATAGTCAGCGCTGTACCGCAATATCTCCTTGTAATTTCGCTCCAGTACAACCGGATCGTCGCAGACGCACTCGATAAAGAGGACGCGATAACCACTGCTCGGAAAAATAGTCGAAGACCTCGGCGCGCTGCGCTCGCATCACCAGCGTGGCGTCCAGGATCTTCAAACAGGAAAATTCTTAAATGCAACTAACTGTGACGACTCGCAAACTCAAATTTCAGTATATTTCTTCCTACGCATTTTATTTAAATAGACATTAGACTATATCGATTTTCAGTTGTCTTTCTTTGTATTGTATATTTGGAGAGATTGCTGCAACAAGGAGGTAGCTTTCCAATAATTTGTGTAAACCAGCAGAATGCAAGTCAAAATTAACCAAAACTATATCATATTTTGACACGTGCTATAAATTCATGATCTAAACTAATATTTGTATTATTTAAACACATTTGAATATGAAACCTATACTTTTGTTTTTCTCTCCCGATAAATGCAATTTAAATACTGAAAGTGTCTTCATGTTGCTACAGGCCCTTCGTCAAAATTAATTATTATTCAATTAAGAACACCGCCGGCCATAAATATTAGGGCACATATTGATATTTAATACGAATGGAGTGCTTTTCGTTTCTAGTAATTTCGTTATAAATCTGTTATTTCATTCGCGGCATATGTACTTTGTAATGTAAGATATAGCAGATAAAGAAAAGTGTCAAAGTGTTCCAATCGATGCTTATAACGTGTAGATGTCCTAATAATTATGGCGAGTAATTTATATATGAATTTACATGTTGGTTTCTCTTATTGTTAACTTATATATCAAGACCACATAGAAAGAATACGATAAATTAGAATAAATAGGAATATTTCAATATGATATAATTTGGAAGGAAAAATGCACCGTTAATTTCAGAATTAAATAATTAGTTTCGTATAATATCTAAGATACGTTTCCACATAGAATTTAAAATTTAACGCGAAGACACGTTTTACCGTTGTAGTCTTCATATTGAATTCGTGTCATATTTGTTCAATTCTCGACTATTTCTAAAGCGCATAATATCGAGAAAATAACGAGCTGATCTTAAGCTACTTTCAACACCATGAACTATTGCGGTTTCTATCGTGGAACGTTGGTACATGTTGTTAAAAATATTAAGCAAGGTAAAACTCGTACGACGAGATTCGGTTCGGTCGGAGAAAGGTAGACCGGCTTGACTAGCCTCGGTTTAATCGCGTCGTCCACCGTTAGCGCGATCTATGTATAAATACGACCCTTGACCGTTCTAATATTCTAATCTATTCTTGCAGCTCCGGTTACATAATAACAAAAAAAAACACGTGTTTCTTCTTCCGGTCGGATTCTTCAAATGCGCAACGATTAAAATTCTTTCTTAACTCTGTTCTATTATTTTCGATCAAATGCAATCGCGCGTGCTTGCATTCGTTTCGACATTGAATCTTTCTCAACTTTTTTCGATTACTCTCAATCAAGCATAACCGAGCGTATTCCCGTTCTCGTGTTGATACCGAATCTTTCTCAACTATTTTCAATTATTTTCAATCAAATACAATCGCGTGTGTTGTTGTTCTCGATTCGATACTGAAATCTCTTGAACTTTTGCGATTATTTTCGATCGAATGCAACGGCACGCGTTCTCCTTTCGATACTGAATTTATCTCCAGATTCTATTCAATTTCACATCTTTACTAGACGTTTGTCACGCGTCTAATTGATGCTTACAGCTACGGAATTTCCGCCTGCGAGCCATGTAGCGCACTCGTGCATCGCGTCTCGTTGGGCCAGAGTTCTCAACGCTGCGTTCGTCGTATGGTCCGGAAGAAACAGCTCGTGCGATACGGCCTCTCCATATGGTTCCAGCCTTTTCCTGCGGTAGTCGCTAACCCTCATCACTAAAGTAATAATTAAATGTAATTCATTAGTTGTTGGAAGGGTCTAGGAGAGCTTAAATAATTGGATATTTTTTGATTTACGTTTGTATCGTTAGATGGAAACAATATAATAGTACGGCGTAAAATATAGTGAGCTAAACTACCCTTCTTTGTCAATGTCTCATTTGTCATTTTGAAGCATTCGAGAAAATTGAAATTACACTACTTTTCCTGTGATTCTTGTTTTTCATCGAAACATTCAACAATTCGCGAAACATTCATTACAGTCATTATTTAACACGTTAAATACCATAGGGGTCACCGGTGGCCGGCACTCAACTTGGCCGTGGCATCGTCGAGGTCACCGGTGACCGGCGCCCCAAGATTAATAGCAATACATAATTTGAACAATTATTTTTTATTAGCAATTAATTATAACTATTTATCAATAGTTATAAATTTTTTATTATTACCATCGTTACTACAATGGTATGACGAAATTAATGCAGTATAAAATATATAAGAATAGTTTTATTTATACATGAAATATAGATAGGTCCCGGGACGTAATAACATAGAACAATTATTTAGCATTTCACAAAGGAACAATATGAAATAATGTTTTTTTTTCCACCATGTTATATAGTCTCCATCTGGTATACGTATATGCGTATGTAGAGAATATATCTATTTGTAGTATTTTATAAGGTTGTAAAAACTAGGAAGAGCACAATGTAATATATTACAAAATAGAAATTAAAATTTGTTCAAAGCGCCGCAAATGTTGATTTAGCGTATAGCTAATTATGTATAGTTATAAAAAATAGTAGCAACGCAAGAGGTTAAGAAACGATTTTCCGCTGCGACGAGATTACAATAATTGCAGGGATCATGATAATCCATGTCGTTACCATAATTTTCTCGTTTACATCTCTGACTCCTGCTGACCTTCGGGATCTTTTCTGCTTTTACGAACTGTGTGACTGTACCCGTCGCGTTTTTCATCGACACGCAATTTATCGTCGTTAAAAGAAAACCGGGGACAACCTTAGGCGACAGAAACGCCTCTTTGAAAGGTGCACGCTAATTGGTCCGACTGAACTGATGATAAATGGAAAAGGACAAAATATTTTTTATCAATGCATACTAACTTTTTAGGCGACAGACCTCCGTTATTAGACGCCGTAAACTTACCTCTCGCGATAAATTTATCTCTCAGATAGCGCGACAAGTGCAAATCTATGTACAGATTCCTCGTTTTTATACTGTGAATCTTTCTTTGTTTATTGTTTTCATTTTCCATGCGAGTTCAATGAAAACAACAAGTTTATCAATTTTAAGTTATTTGTTACATGCTGAATTTTCATTCGTCGCACGCGTTCCGAACATACGACACGGATATCTATTTAAATCGTGTTTTATTTATAGTCACCACTCCTATTACAAGTGGAGATCACAGATTCGTGAAACCGTGGCCTGGTTTCGTGGGAATTTCGGTGTAATAGCTAAAGATCTAGCTGACACGAATCGAGAAATTCAAAGAGAACGAGCGAAAAAGCGTAATGCGTTTCAATGAGAAAAACAAACGATGAAAAAAGCCATTATTTCATCCGGTATTTCCGCAGGTGGCATTTTTTAATTTCGTTTGCATATTGCATTTCCATGCAATTTTTTATGATGACTGTTGCATTGCATAACGCACAGTAATCCGATGCTTTCGTTTGCGATAGAACATCGTTACCTATCGAATATATCGAACATGGTGTGATTGTATGAGTAAATAATATCAATTAGATGAAACTCATATTACTAGTGTTCCATTTAATCGATTTACCTTATCGCTGTTCTTCGACGCTTGGTGCCATCGTATCAGCGGACGGCGCAGTCTCCTTTTGTACAGTCGACGTATTGATTCCGTATTGAACGGGATTCCGTTCCTCCCGGTCCAGCAGGTCTGGAGCATTCGGCTGATTCGAGACGTTTTGTGTAGTTGAATCAGATGGTTGCGATGCTGGTGCTGTGAGCGTGGTTGTCCGATCTCGGGTAGTTGACACATTGCGAGTGTCATGCGGTGAGCTCCGCGTGGTATGCGCCGGGATCGGCAATTGAGATGAAGGGACGATTTCCGTCGGCGGAGTATGGCCGTTGTCGTCCTGGACGAGAATCAGTCCCTTCCGGTCCAGAGGGTCTCGAGCGATGGACTGATTCAAGACGTTTTGTGGCGTCGAATCAGATGGTTGCGATGCTGACGCTGCGAACGTGGTCGTCAGATCGCGTGTGGGTGACACGTTGTGAGTATCACGCGGTGAGCTCCGCGTGGTATGCGACGGGATCGCCATTTGAGCTGCGGCGATGGTTTCCGTCGGCGGAATTTGATCCTTGTTGTCCTGGACGGGATTCAGCTTCTTCCGATCCAGAGAATCTCGAGCGATGGACTGATTCAAGACGTTTTGTGACGTTGAATCAGATGGTTGCGATGCTGACGATGGAAACGTGGTTGTCGTCAGATCGCGTGTGGTAGTGTGAAACGAATGTGTGCCCGATTGCGCGGGTGGGCTCCCCCGATAACCTAACCGAAGCGAGTTTTTTGCAAACATAACTCAGTATCGATGGATTGTGGTATTTTAATCTGCCCGACACATAATGATGTTAAAGTTGGTCCCGAGCTTAATACTACTTCGATCGGGCTTGGTATGTGAAATGTTGGATCGGCTAATTTTAGATTTTTCCAACACTTTATACAATCAGACAAAGTAGTAACGCCGTTGGTTAAGATACAGATAACGAAGAGAAGGATTATTCTTAGATGAGAGAGTGAGAGCTATAGGAGCTGTCAGACTTGTGGGCACCGCGAGAGATGATGGAAAACTCTGAAGTTCGTTCTGATGTGATTACGGAGGAAAGCTCGGTATGGGTGTGCCTTTTGAACGAAGAACGCGGATTCGTTGCTTACATTTTTAGTTAGGAAAGGTGAGGACAAGTATCCGCGCTACCCATTGGCTAAGACGTTAACTCTTGAAGATGGGAGATGTAAGCACCCCATCGGCATGACTCGTGGAAAAATCCAGACATTTCTATTCTATAAATGCCTGGTTTTCTCTATCATATAATTATCAGTTTTTCCCGTTATAAATACCAGCTTTCTGCGCAATCTTTAAGCACGCTCAATAGACCTAATGACTTGTTTAAGTACCAGATATAAACCCAAAATACTTGCAGGATTCAAGGTTCCTGCAAGCTAATGAGACTCGGTTTATGATGGGCCTTAGGTTTATTGAGGATTTCTCTAACGACGCTTGAGCCTTTACGGTCAGACAATAGAAGACGTCGCGTGGACCTCTTCACGCGACGTAACTCTCACCTCTCGCGAAATGTTGTGCTGACAAAATATAGAGCGGTGGGGTTGATACAGCTGTTGATGAAGGTCATGACAAAACCAATAATCCTGAAGATATGCCAATATTTATTGTAGTCATTTAGCGTTGATGCGAAAAAGTGAAACCAAATCATAAAGATATGATACGGCAGGAAGCAGATGAAGAAGATAAGGACAATGGAGATCACCATTTTTCCAACCTGTTGATCACAGAGAACGAAAGATACGTATTAAACTGGGACAACTAACTTGGTACTTGGCCTAATTAGTTAAAATTTAATTATTAGAAACCTAGATTAGAATATTTTTTAGTAAGACAATAAAAAATCTGAGATAAACAGTTAAATGTAGATTAGGCATTACAGTATTACTTCTTAAATTCTGGAATATACAGAAGATTTTCTCTATCACGTTCTTATTTTTCTCTTCCGTCATTTTCTTCTCTGTGATCCATTTTCTACTCTCTCGCTTCGTTTGTTTTCTTGTTTCTCTCCATTTTCGTCTTTTGTTTTTCTTCCTCTCCTTCTCTACTCTTAGCTTCGCTTTTCTTTTTTTCCCTTAGCTGCCTTCTTTTCCTGCCGTTGCCTTCGCTTCAGCCCATTTTCTTCCATTTTCTTTCTATTTTTTTTTCTTCCTCTCTCTTTTCCATTATCTTATGCGATGAACAGACAAAGATTTGACATGACAACTAGCCCTTGTCAGCAAGTTTTACGATATGTCCGTTTAAAAATATTGTAGTATCGTGGGCAAAAGGCCTAAGATATCGGCCGAACCGTATACAAAGTGGCGAGAGCCGCGGCGCCGTCGAGTACATCAATGTGTCGACGGTCCTTTCAAGTGGATAGTTTTGTGGAAAGAGCCTGCGTGACTCTGGCCACGGGGGTTTCGGAACACGTGTTCGATGGGACGAGAAAAGACAAAGAGACGCGAGAGTGATTTGAGTGGAATAAGACTTTTGTGTTTTAGTTCAAGTTGAACATTTATCGTTCTCTGTCCAATTAATCTCTGTTATTTTTATTTATCTTAAATAAATAGTATTAGGAGAATTTTACAAATCTAAATTATCCTAATCCTGTCCTTTTTTCCGATACTACAATAATGAAATAAACAAATATCTTGTGATGTAGTTATGATATTAGCAAACAATTTTTTAAATATTGTTTTTGTAATGTAAAGAAGGCAGAACCGTACAAAGTATAGAATCAAAACATAATGGACGTAGAAATCAATATTTTTACTGATTTTGATTTTTTGTTACTATCATAGAAAATAATAATTCTTTAAAATTGGTTTACAAACCGGAATCGATATGTAACAGTTTTCGTGCCTCAGAGATTCAAGACAGAATGCTGAGAAGCTTGGACCTCCATTTGGCGAGTAAACAAAGAGATTATACTGCCAAATTGATGAGGTCGGGCATTTAAAATGGATACTGACGGGATTTTATTGAATCTCGTCGTTTCACATTGAAACAATGGTGAAACTTTATGAAATATTTGTACTTTTGCTGATTTTTTAAGATTTGTGGTTAAGACTTTGTCTAAGCTTCCATCAGGGTCTTGAATAGTAAACTGCGAATATTTATTCAAATTCATATTTTTATGGATACTGCTGAAGGAATGCAACCTAAGCAGAAACTTGCTTTACTAAATATTCTAACGACTACTCTATTTTGCGTACTTTATATATTTTTGCATATTACGTACGTTCATAAGTTTCTCACAAATGCATGTTCGCAGTTTACTTGATAATCACTTTTTATCTAGTCAAACTTATTCAAAGCTGTACCTGTTTCTATTGAATCATTCTAGTCATATACACGAGTCATTGAATGTTAATTGCGGAAGTTATGTTAGGCCTACACGGCCTAGAGTCTCCTACCGCTCTCACAGTATCCAGAAGTCCGACAGCTCCTACAGCTCTCAAGAGCCTAGAGCTCCTATAGCTCTTCTTCTCTCATCTAAGAATAATCCTTCTTTTCGTTATCTGTATCTTAATCAACGGCGTTACTACTTTGTGTGATTGTATAAAGTGTTGGAAATATACATTATTATAACTCTGTGACTCCCAGTGTTATACCGCAACAACTACCCCGATTGTCCTAACCGAAATACGGGGATCGAACTATTCGTGGTGTTGATTATTCTAATCGTAACGGGAATTTACGATTCCCGTTGACGCGTATTCTAACGACCGCGTCTCCCCGCGATAGCTCGAAAATACAATATACAATTAAGAAACAAACAAACAAAGGAGTTTAAAAGGTATTAATACGACTTAACATTTAGAACGCTGTATAATTTTTTATGTCGATTCCCGCATAGCAAAAGAGAAAAGAAAGAACGCCAGAATGTTCAGCAATGAATGGACTAGATAACTTATGCCATTTGTATACTTGTATAGAAAATTAATTTGCCCCCTGCCATACTTAGTTCATCTCAGAATAAATTAGTTCCGTAAGGCTTATTTATTTTTTATTCTATTCACATTTTGCGAATCCTCGAGCTTGTTCTGGATAAATGGATTGCTCGGAGATTTCCACGTGATGCCTAATAAAATATTATGCATATTTATGCGGTCCACGAGATAGAATATAACTCTAAGTGAAACGTAACAGTATATCGACAGAAGAAGGCACCATTCGATATCGATTTTTTTTCTTTCTTAATCGCCTCTGTTGATTATTTCTCGCGCTTTCCTTCGTAGAGAAAAATACTTTGCTCGAATGTTTGACATTTCTTAATGAGACCGTAGCACAGTATACCGCTAATTTTGTGCCTAGAAATATACATCTATCGTTCGAACACTCATACACACTCGAAAAATACAATATTCGTTATTTCCTTGTTAACAATGATATCAGGTCCGTTTTATAGTCAAACTTTATATAACGCTACGATATAGTATCTTTCAATTGTACTTTACAGTAATAAAAATCCTAATATCGTCCAAATCTCGAGGCTTACAATCGTTGTGCTAGGAACTAGGCAAACGAAAATACATAAATCTAAAATTCTATCACCTATAAATAGTACAATACTAAAAAAACTGTCTTTCGTGTGTTCGTTGTATATATTATATCAATATTTTGAAATAGAATTTAATACGAAAGACATGTTTCGCATTCTTACAATTTAAAAGATTGCCTGTCTTTCTGAATTTTACGATGTACAATTAAAATATTTCTTGCGATAGTCATCTGCGACATATTAGACTTAATGTAACATTTGACTTGTATATGATTATTAAAATTAAACTGCTTAAACATAACGTATAGAGGGCTCCAGCAGTAGGATACTAAATTATTGCCAATGGGAACAGAATCAACGAGGAAAAACATGACAATCGGAGTACATCCCGCGAAGGTAACGGAACTCGACGATAAACAAGTCAAAGTTGAAACGACCTAAGTTTCTCGGGATTCATGAGAAAATGAAAATTTCAGAAATAAATATCCAGTCTCGATAACGATTATTTGATTTTACGTGTCGTTTCTTTCACGCGATCTATCCAATCTATTTATCTAGAATTGACTCCGATATCATCATCTTCCGTCTCATCGAATCTGTATTTCTTAAAGATACCTTAAAGCGATCTACTTATACATATATATGTACTAATAATATATTCAATCCATACTTGCATGATATTTCAAATCTTCATCCCCTGCCTGAATTCAAAAGCAAAAATATTCCAAGAAGACATCACTGCTGAAAGCTCCAGGGCTTACAAACAAACAGACATCGAATTTTCGACATGATCCTGGATCTCCGAGCGGTTTCTCAGTGTTGTTGTACGAGAATGGGTCCGCTGCCAAGATTTCGCCAAGGATCCGGTATGTCGAAATGTGCTGGGACTGTGAGCAGAGCATCGTCCGCGGTTCTGTCCGCGCTACAATTATTCGGCTTCACGCGAGTCGTGTTTATGCACTCGATGGGTAACTTGCAGAAGTCCACCTTGTAATTGCAACCCTGGCTGCTGACTCGGATGATGGTATGCAGTGGCACCTCAGCGTAAGGCACCTCTCCCGGTTTTTTATCTGTGAAAACGCCAATGATGCAGCGCAGAATAGCTTGATGAGACACGACCAAGATGTTGTTGGATCTCTGTAATTCAGCAATAACCGGTTCCACGCGGTGCATGGCGTCGATGTAGCTTTCTCCCCATGGATAACGATAGCGCAGCTTATCTTGATCGCGCCATGCAAATTCCTACGCAAAAGCATTGATTTAGAGATGTAGAAGGTATATACGCTATCTATGTACTATATACTAAAGTATATAGACTTTTGCCTAAGTCATAGAATGGTTCGTACATCGAGGTCCCCAAAGCATTAAAACCTAGCTTATGCAAAGTCAGGGAACAATGGCTAATTTTAAACATAAACTTTAATAAAGTAGACCTGCGATATAATATTCAAATCATGGTATGATTTAAGTTTCGTTATAGTACACGGTTAATAAGTACACATCAACTTCGTATTGTAATTATAAATTTTTTATTATTACCATCGTTACTATAATGGTATGACGAAATTAATGCAGTATAAAATATATAAGAATAGTTTTATTTATACATGAAATATAAATAGGTCCCGGGACGTAATAACATAGAACAATTATTTAGCATTTCACAAAGGAACAATATGAAATAATGTTTTTTTTTTCCACCATGTTATATAGTCCCCATCTGGTATACGTATATGCGTATGTAGAGAATATATCTATTTGTAGTATTTTATAAGGTTGTAAAAATTAGGAAGAGCACAATGTAATATATTACAAAATAGAAATTAAAATTTGTTCAAAGCGCCGCAAATGTTGATTTACGTAACAAGTCTATTTAGCGTATGTAATAAATCCTCTTAACGACCGTGTTGAAAACAAAAACGGGAAAAATGAAAAACTAACGAATTAATGATCAGACACGTGACTTGTACACATAATACAACCACAAAATAGGAAGTAAAAAAGGAAAAAAAAAGAAGAGACACAGATAATTGTTGGTCGAATGGAAATAATACTACGAAACCGCTTATTTAAGATGACTAATATGATTTAATGAACAGGTTTCGTTTTTAAGTGTAGCAATTGGCAGTAAACAAAACAGAATTCCCAACCTTTAGTGGAATCGCCGTTCCAGTTGAGTCTGCGCGAAAGGCATTGTGCCACTTGGCTTTTTCCACGACCTGGTAAACCGCACATCGCGATTACAACCCCTGAGAATTTTCGGGGAGACTTCATTATCCCCGACGTCCTTATTGTGATTTTATCCTTGGGTTCTGAAAGCAACAGAATCTATGATACTCGTGTAATTAATTACATTTTCACTTGCTTGATGAGTAGACGTATGGCCATTGATAAATATCAAGGAGACAAAGGATTGTGCAACAAAGACGCGAGTATAAATGTACAGATCGTGAACAAATTTACCAACGCCAATACGCGATTACGATAGAAGTCAGATATTTTCTAAGGCATTTCATTGTAGCATCCGGTTATTTTTATGTGTATAATAATATAATAATAACGACCAATTTTAAAAGATGCACCCAAACGACTATGATAGATCTGACCCGGTGCCAAGCTAGTTTGTTAAGCCAGCCAACAGTCGAATGATCGTTAACAATGTGAACGTATGTGACGTAATTCGATAGAAAATCGAACAATGTGATCGTATAATAGTAAGAATGAAATTAGTGAGAAAATTATCGTTTCCCTCCGACGCATCTTCGATTCACAAAAGAACTCTTTCTCGCGCGCTATGAACAAGATGTTTTAAATTTTTATTTTGTTTTCGTCGAATGAAATATTTAGGTTTCTACGAAACAATGAACGTAAAAGTGAAAATAAAAGATATACGCGAGCATTATATTGCGTGCAACATTTGCATGAGCATTCTGCTTTTTACCCGTACATTTAGATTAAAATCGTTTTCACTATTGATCGATGGAAGAATAATCCTTACCGATCACACACATGTTCTTTACAATGTACCGTTAACAACACTGTTCGACAATCAACTA
Source organism: Bombus affinis (assembly GCF_024516045.1). Taxonomy (NCBI): domain Eukaryota; kingdom Metazoa; phylum Arthropoda; class Insecta; order Hymenoptera; family Apidae; genus Bombus; species Bombus affinis. Next base: position 144,088 of record NW_026108939.1, on the reverse strand, counting down.
ATGACGAATCAATAATAAAGAATGCGTTTCAATGACACAACCGGCTAGACGAACTCGCGAACTTCAGAGTGCGAATTTCAACCGAGTACTGATGCCTTCCTGTTGGGTTCCACGTTAAAAACCGAGCGTTGGTGAACTTTATATTTAGAATTCTCTCCTCATGCTCGAGAGCTTTTGGCTACACTTTTGCGACTGCCGCTTCTTTCGCGGTATTAATCTCAACAACAAACTTTGTTTTTTGTTTGTTCGACATTCTGACTTATTCTATTCTCATTTTTGGAATACGGATATTCATGCGAAATATTTGTGAGAAATATTTGTTTCACTCGCTAAATGTAGCAATTTTATAGCTCATATATTTGAAAAGTTCGTAGCGAAATTCAAATAAAATGTATTTTCGTAGAATTGACATTCTATCGAATATAAAATACAATACTGCTTCATATAAATTAAATTTATGAAATCTCTATAAAAGGTATAAATTAACCCCTTCAAATTTTATCGCAATCGATTACAGAGCTTATCAATTCTCGGAAATGTTGCGAACTTTTCAAACACCTTCATATTTTTATATATGTTTTATATGATTGTGTAATTATTTGGATTTTTCTATATTTCTCAGAACCGTATAAATATCCGCGATCTACGTATTTGATTGCTATATTTTCCAAAACTCTATATGTCATGCGATAATTTATGTAATATATCGTGTAGTCGTTCGTAATCGATATGTAATCGTACGCAATATATTGCGGTGTATAGAATGAAAGTTCAAAACAGGATTAAAGTTCAAGTACGAAAATACGTACGACGACCTGTCTGTAACGTTATAATTAACTCGCTGTTTACAATATAAAAAATTGAAATGGAGTAAGAATTATCGAATTATCTGAGTTCACGAAATTCGACATGGCGATAGAAATATGCGTTATCGCGTGTTGTTTCGAATCGGCATGTCCTTGTGCCTAATAATCGAAGCTCGAAAAGCGATAAAGGTCATTACATTTGGACTAATTTAACGAATCTCTGAGTAGATTTTTTACCATAAGCAAAAGCACGTACGCCACGGAACGATTTCGTCATTCGCTATATCTGTCTTCATTTTTATTTGCGTGTCTGTTTTTCTCGACTTAACGCGTGTCAACAAAATAATTACGAATTAGACCCCTTGATCCGTGGATAAAAGAGCTTCGATGCACGTTTATAGATTATACAAACGAATCGCACGTTTCGCTTTGAAAAATAAAACGTATTGAAAACGGAAGTTTTTCAACTCAAACAATCGGATGATATACCGATGTATGTATATTGTTTTATAATTCAAAGTGCAGCTTCGAGTGTCGTATTTACCAAGCTGTTGCACGCGATACACGATCAATACCGATCATTCGCGTATACCGAACGATGTACTATCACCTATCGAGAATCCCCATGAAACCAGCTTTAACAGTTGGTACGTTGACCTGAAACGTGTCGTCACTCGATTTATTATTCAAGCGTTGAATTGTAACAACGCATGTACTCTCGCCACGCTACGGCTACCAACGTATGCGTGAATACTAAATTATTCCATGGAATATCGTGTCGATAATATTTATTTATCTATGAACAAATGGCAATGAAATTTGTAACGTCAGAATACAGTAATTAATTATGAAAATTGCGTTACGTCTTCGCGAAGATTCATCACGGTCATTTCCATATGCTGTCATGCGCAGGATAAGAACAAGCTCAGCGGCAGAAAATCAATAATCGGTCTTGTGGAGAAAACCATTTTGTTGCATCGGAACATGCGCTGTAACGGCAGCTACCACTACATCGCATTTCACCAAATTTGCCACAGAATTTCGTTAAAAAAAAAAAAAAAAAAAGAAAAAGGAAAAAGAAAAATTGAACTGACAGCTACTTGAACTAGATAAAACAAGACAATTTCTGGAACTCATCGTACTCGAAAACTCTTGTCAGAATTTTACGATAGAGAGGAGCTTAAATTATTGAAGCTTTATAAAATTCGAAAGCACTTGAGTTTGATAAGATGAGATACTCGTGGGACCTGGTACGATCGTTTAGTTACTGAGATATAGAAAAAAGAAACGAAACTTTTGATAAGAAACCACCGTGCTCTGAGATAAGGAGCATTTGCGTCAACTGAGTATAAAACGTATTACGATATAAGATACAACTCTCTCACAGCTGACAACAGCTACTTTTTTCCCACTGTATATTTATAAGCTGTGCGTATCTACAAGGACAATATAAATAATTGGCGCGTGTTGATGATAATGCACGTGTAACGACTACATGCACGGCTGATCATGAAAGTAGCAGTTCAAAGAAACACAAGGGACACACCCTCGATCGTGGAGTTTTTAGTCTTATTGGCGTACAACTTGTACGATGTGCAATGTGCACATTCCCGTTTCACGAGCTAAGATAATATCTCTCATGGGATATCCTTGAAGAAATTTTACCTTTCGTTTCTCCCCTCCCTCTCTCACTCCCTCTTCCTCTGTCTCATTAAATTCTTTCACGGTTTATCGCGAGGTAAACATTGGAACGTGTAACGAATTCTTACCAGCAATATCCACGTTGTCAAAAGACATCGTTGTCTCAAATAATTCTATGTTTAAGTTCAATTAAATAACGAAATTAATAGCGCGTCTTAGAATATATCAGTGAAGTTTCTATGTGGTACGATGCCGATTGCAGATTTAAAAATATCGGACACATATTAATATTCAAAGATCGAGGATACCTGAAGGTTTAATTTATCTCATCGATAATTTTGTTGTGCTTAATTTATGTTACTACGAATAGCAATAAGATGAATTTGTTAAACGATATTTCGATGTCCTTCGGTGACTGGTACTGAATAATCTCCATTCATTCACGAATAACAGCTTTTGTGCTCGAGGCCACGTTTAGAAGAAACATGGAACCACGCAATATCTTCTCCAGTATTGATTAACCCCTTATCTTCTTATATCCAGACACACTTGTGAATACAGAGACTTTAATTGTAAATGAAAGGAATACAAAAAGAACGCAATGCAAAGTTCCCATAATTGAATCTTTTAATCGCGTATAGCTAATTATGTATAGTTATAAAAAATAGTAGCAACGCAAGAGGTTAAGAAACGATTTTCCCCTGCGACGAGATTACAATAATTGCAGGGATCATGATAATCCATGTCGTTACCATAATTTTCTCGTTTACATCTCTGACTCCTGCTGACCTTCGGGATCTTTTCTGCCTTTACGAACTGTGTGACTGTACCCGTCGCGTTTTTCATTGACACGCAATTTATCGTCGTTAAAAGAAAACCGGGGACAACCTTAGGCGACAGAAACGCCTCTTTGAAAGGTGCACGCTAATTGGTCCGACTGAACTGATGATAAATGGAAAAGGACAAAATATTTTTTATCAATGCATACTAACTTTTTAGGCGACAGACCTCCGTTATTAGACGCCGTAAACTTACCTCTCGCGATAAATTTATCTCTCAGATAGCGCGACAAGTGCAAATCTATGTACAGATTCCTCGTTTTTATACTGTGAATCTTTCTTTGTTTATTGTTTTCATTTTCCATGCGAGTTCAATGAAAACAACAAGTTTATCAATTTTAAGTTATTTGTTACATGCTGAATTTTCATTCGTCGCACGCGTTTCGAACATACGACACGGATATCTATTTAAATCGTGTTTTATTTATAGTCACCACTCCTATTACAAGTGGAGATCACAGATTCGTGAAACCGTGGCCTGGTTTCGTGGGAATTTCGGTGTAATAGCTAAAGATCTAGCTGACACGAAACGAGAAATTCAAAGAGAACGAGCGAAAAAGCGTAATGCGTTTCAATGAGAAAAACAAACGATGAAAAAAGCCATTATTTCATCCGGTATTTCCGCAGGTGGCATTTTTTAATTTCGTTTGCATATTGCATTTCCATGCAATTTTTTATGATGACTGTTGCATTGCATAACGCAGAGTAATCCGATGCTTTCGTTTTCGATAGATAAGAAATAAATAACGTTTCCCATCGAATGTTTCGCAACCTGATTACCGATTGAATTGCTATTCAATAACATCGTTACCTATCGAATATATCGAACATGGTGTGATTGTACGAGTAAATAATATCAATTAGATGAAACTCATATTACTAGTGTTCCATTTAATCGATTTACCTTGGCGCTGTTCTTCGACGCTTGGTGCCATCGTATCAGCGCACGGCGCAGTCTCCTTTTGTATAGTCGACGTATTGATAGCGTTCACCGCTTGTGTTACGATCGATTTGTTCGTTTCTTCTTGGAAAAAGCCGGCTTGCAGTGCAAGTTTCCTCACGGCCAGACAGTAACCCAGAATCGGTGCCGCCAACAGGTCGAGACAGGCGGCAACCCAGGGCATAACCCGACGATGAACTATTCAAATTGGGGTCTTTGGTTTCCCTTCGGGAAAACACAAGTCAATAGGTAGACCAGTCGAGAAGTCGATAATTACAGGAAGAGAATGAAAGTGATCCTGGTAACGCTTTTGCTTGAAATATCCAGCAAACAAGAGCCCTCTATTTGTATAAAATACTCGGAAACAGTGGTCTATTGCTAGTCTCCTTTTTACCCGTTTTGCTGCTCAATCTTCGGCTAGAGTTCTTCCGAAAAATGATCGCTACTTGTGTGCCGTATTATGGACAACAGGTCCTCCCTCATTCCAATTTGCTTGATCCTCACCTCTGGAGCCAGTTTGCGTGCTTCTTTGCCTATGCTCGAAGAAAAGCCCAGTTCTCCGATTTTGTCCTCTTCTTTGGTTAAATCTTCTTTTACCCTCGATTGTTTGATCGTCGACGATCTATCTATCACGTTACGATGTACCTTTATAAATATTGTCGATACAGACGTTGTCCGACTCTGCGCACGCGCTGCCACAAGTATATGCTAGTAGTTTACATAGTCACGGTGCTGCCTCACCGTTTTCCAGCACACTGGTGTTCCCTTCTCGCCGCCACTTCAACTCTGCTTTGGTTATGTATATTTATATGTAAGGTATTCCTTACCCTTTTTAGCTCCTTTTCTCTCCCTTTACCGCCCACGACAACGTGGTTTCACACGGACAATCTGTGGAGTTGCCTCTGCAGAATCAGTTCTCGTACAACCGGTTTACCAGATTAATTTTATCCACCAAAGACCTTCGAATATAACTGTCGACTCTCTATTGTCCGATTCTAATCTCTGCGTTTGTTGATGTTTTGTTCACTGTATGTTGCGTGCAAATCCGCCTAACGTTCTGTAACTGAAGTTATACGAAAGTGTTTAAAAGTCAAAGTGAAAACGAAGTAAAATTGTGAAGTGAAAACGGTCGTCTCTAGTAAGATCGAGGAGGTACTAGCGACTGATATTCCCCCATTTGCTGCAGCTTTTAGCAACATCGAGCCGGACCTGGTAGGCTCCCTCTGTTGAAACTGGCCAATCAACGATTCGCTTACCCCACTACTAGTATACAGCAATCATATTGGGGACACGTCGAATGTATTTACGTTTGAGGACAAAACGTCGATATTTACTGGGCCACTGCAACCTTAGACAATGCGACTTTTTACATAATATTTTACAAATCTGCGTGAAAATATCAACAGCGGTCATGGAGGAATCTGGTAGAATCTTTATTATATAACATCGTACAATGTCTCAACTATAATTTCGACAGACGCGAGCTACGTTCCACCAAATTCGAATCACCGTTATAGTGCTCTTTACGTTTATTTTGGTCGATTAACTATAATCGCTTTACTTAGACATTATTATAGACATTACTTAGACATTGTATTATAAAAACTAGTCTAATTTGGACCATTAACGTATTAATTCTTGAAACGATGACAACATAGAATTTCGTTCTTAAGTGTACAATTGTACACGCCTTCAGTTCACACGAACTGATACCAGAATCATTCTTTCCTCTCGTTCCATCATTGGACCTTATGCCTCATTAATTGTTACCGTAACGTATCACGTAATTCATAATTGCACGGCTTAAGCATTTTACTCTTGCTTCCTGGGTAACAGTTTCGACGTCACCCAAGTATTATTTATTGCAGGCAATAGATTAGATAATACATGATTCGGACTGAAAACAGGATTGCAATAACAAATGATAATTATTTACAATCTACTTGGATGAAAAGATGCAAGCTTTGAATATCATTTCTTTTGCAATTATGCGACGATTGAAATAATATTTGCTTTGATCGGTATCTAACGTTCACAAATCGACCTTCTCATTTTTCTTCGTTCGTTAACCGACCAAAGTCCACGTTTGTTTCTTCTATTTCTCCGATGATATTTAGCGAACATGAGCGGTCAGACTCGTGTACTTCACATTCAGCGTCATTTAATTCAGTCGGTGAATGGTAACGCGTTATTACCCTGTGAAATTGCAGCAGGTACAGTCTAATATGGCATAAATTATGGAAATAGTTCGCACACTGATGTGGATTTGAATCATACGATTTCTTAGAATTGATTCTATAAGTTTGATTATAATGTATGTTTATTGCTGCGTCTAGTTTATTGAAAAGTACACATTTTTATGTGACAGAAGATCTGTAATCATACGATTTGCGTAATTATTGGAGAAATGAATCAGAGTATCTTGTGATTTATATAGATAGCTAAAATTAAGGCAGTCGTTATCGTTGTATATGAAAAATATTATTATCTGTTAGGGGATGATGAATGATTTGAATGAATTCGTGGAAGATCTAAATTAGTCGAGGAAACATTGGCTTTGGAACAATTTTCCTATATAATCTTGTTGCCAAATAAAACGTGCATTGTACAGGTTGGAAATTTTTCCTGAAATTAATGATAGTTTTGTCTCAAACCTTTTTTAAACCTAGCATAATGCAATATTTTCTACAGTTGCATAAACGTGACATTTGGTACACGTGATTCACGCATACTTTCCGCCGACGCGAGTTTAGTCTGTGTTGCAATTTTTTGCAGTAATACAACACTTGTTCGAGGCTGTGAGTTAGCATAGCTTTTGCTGAATACTTATCGTCTACAAACAAGAAAGATATTTGCACACGTCAAATACGTCCGTGACTTTCATCACGATATGGAAGATTCCGACTTTTCTTTGCATACGCAAAACGATATCAGAATATTAAAATCCACGAATTTCCTTACACGTGATAAACGTGTGCCACGAACGGCGCGTGATAAAATGATGATAGAGGTCATGAACGATCGAGGGTAGCATGAAATGAACTCTAAGTTCTATAACTAAATCGGCACACATGAATCGTTAACGTAACTCAATTGAGAAGAGAGCGTCGAATCGTCTAGAAACACTCGTACTCCTGTTCCAAAAGCGTTAGTGCCAAGAAGGTGCGCTTTGTCGTTCAATTATTATAAATAGAATAATACTCCCAACCATCCGTTGTATTATCGCGTTGTTAAGTTACTTGTAAAGTCTACCGATTCTTTCGAATATCGTTTTAAGGCTCTTAGTTTCCATATAGTACTATTTTTGCAAGCATTTGTAAAACGTTAACGATAAAACGAAATCCAAGATTATCTTATTTTTGGAATCTCGAGCGATATTTAAATCGCTCGAGATTACTCTAAATATATTTTGACATAGTAAAAATAAATTTTAATTCAAATTTCCCGCATAACGCCACTTTTTTAATTGCTAGTTTCCAGCTGAACACGGAAGATGGCAGGACGGTTCCTAATCAATACAAATTGATTGTTTGATGCGTATGAAGCTGTTTTACCTTTCCCTACGCTAGTGGCGCTGCGTGATATTCTCAATGTTATCATTCATCATATCGATATAATGTGGCGTTTACACTTTGGACACTTTTTGAAGCGACTATGTTGTGTTTGAATGCGATCTGCGTTTTAAACGAAGAAAGATTTCCTGCAAAAGGTACACAATATCATCATATTTTTGTTTGTATTATTCTTTTATACTGAACTTTTTCCCTGCATAGAAATGAAGAATTTGTAGGTTATGTTATCTATTGTATTTACATATATCGCGTAGTATGATAAATATATAAATCATATGTATATGTTTTTACTTGTATATTGGAATATATTACATAATTTTTGTTTAAACATTGTTACAGTTGGTTGGGCGTCGTGGCAAAATGTTCAAGGCTTCGGAGAACCTCCTACAGTAAAGTCACAAATTTTGAACCTTATTAGGTCCATACGAACGGTGGCACGAAGTAATTACAAACAAATTATTTTAATTCGTTTGATAATTAATTTAAATATAACAGAAATATGTTGTTTGTTGCAGTTCCATTGATATTCCTAAATATCGTAACAATAATTGTGAAACTGGTGCTTGGGTGAAAGAAACGATTGATGGTGTAAATAAAAGGACAATGAGCTGTGAAAAGTGATGTACATAAACGCAAAATTACATTCTTTTATTTTTACCTTTGTATCGAAGAGTAAAGTATTTTTTATTATATCGTGTTTCAGCATATTTTTGTACTGCAAGTATTTTAAAAGATAGCAGTATTTATATATGTTGTTTCTATCTATATCAATTCTTATTTATTTTTATATTATTTTATAAGCTTCCAATTGTTTAATTATGTTGGATACGTTTTACATATTTTTCTAATCATCGTAGTGAAGACAAAAAATTCTTCATACGATAATGCGGTAATACACAACAAACCTTTTATCATATCAAAATACATATATTTCCATATATACTTAAATATTTATCTAAAATATCATTCATCATTTCGAACTTTTTAGAATATTTCTTTCCACGTTATCTAGCAGTTCCTGTTCCATCTGCTCTAAACATCTGCTTTTTCCTACACTAAACAGCATCTACTTACTTCATTTTGCCAATGTCTACAAATAAACTTGAAACAACCGTCGAAATTCATATTGCAACATCAACTCTATAAAAGGAAGTTTGTCATGCGACATCAACATGTAACTGTAAGTTGCAATTTAGTTCCATTTTTTTTTTATCGACGCCAACAATTGAAAATCTCATATTTCGTTAGGAGAATCGTCAAAGAATTGAATATCTTTTTACTTTTATTTTTTTTTTCGAAATTCTATTCACTCAAGACACGTGCTCGGAACTTGTTTCATTTTCTCAATTAGTCATTTACATTTTATTCTTGAAAGTACGGGGAAATTCATGGTGAAGAGATGTGGCGAACTTCCGCTACAGGACGTCTCTTTCCGTTAAGTGTCTTCGAATGTACTCTCTCACTCATAATTTAAATCATAAATCAACAGACGAACGTACTGTAAATTATGTTCGACTTGGTGTGAGGTGTAAGTAGTTGGACAGGATGCTCATGTCTGTTTGTCTTCGTATCTTCATAGACGACGCGATGACGCACGCGGGAAGCCAATGATTTTCTCGTAACTTTCTCCCCTTCTTCCCTTTCTCGGGGTGGAAGTAACATATATACATATACATCTCCGTGCAATCAATAAACAAGTGTCATGTTGACTTTGCATTCTGTCATTAGCTACCAACAACTCAATTTTTGTCACATTTCAGCAACGTGCAACAAATTTCCTAATTTCTTAACTTCTTATTGCCAACTTTAAAATCTTATATCTATCTTTAAAGGATCAACTTATTTTCCTCGAGTTATACCTTGAAATATAGATACATGTCTCACGTCTAAAATAGATTCACTAAACACGGAAAATCGCCACTGAAACGCACATTTGTTTACGTCCGCTTAATCATATATTCAAAACGATAAATAGAATGGTTTAACTGTTTCAATTTCCTCCGTTAGATTTAATTTATAGTGTCCATTAATCTTGGACGCCTTCGCGGTCGATTGGAGCGGAAATCGTGAGGCAATATAACGACTGGATCACTTCTGGCTGATCTCCTTCACCGTAATAGTCATAGAAGTGATAAACACGTTTGTGCAATCGAATCCCTGCCATTTACACAATTTCTGAGCACGTATGGGCCCATCAAAATTGCACCGCTTTTTTCTCTCGTGCAAGTTCCACAGTTGCAAGTACGACCTGCATTCCCTGGACTCTTTCGTGTAATGCTTGCCCAAGTTACATAACCGACCCTCATCAGAGAATCTCTCTTTCCTTCTTTTTTTAATTTTTTCTTGCGAATGGCTGAAGCTGCTCGATTAGCTGCGCTGATACACGACAGTGCCTATTCCATTTTTCGCAGAATACAAACTTGTTGTTGTTTAGCTATTTCATATTTTTCCTTTGAACAATCAGATGAATATGGAAGATGATAGTTTCACAGTGTATAAAGAAGTTGTTTGGTAGTGTTTGAGCAACGAAGAACATCCTATGAAAGGCTCCAAGCCTTTTCACGCAATATCTCCTCCACGTTTTTACTATTAACGCCTTCCGCTCTCTCGATAGTATTTTTTTTTTTTATTGTCCACGATATCTCGCCGACATCAAATATTTATTTTTCTTCTGTAATGTGTTACACGCTCTCTTGCGCAAAATCAGCTCGATTAAACACAACGACGTTAGCAGGAATACGGAGAAATATCCAGCTTGATGATTTAATTTAGCTGTAGCATAGCGTTCGCGACTTATTCTTCATTACGGCGTGTTTAATTGCACCAGGCTCGCATTGTGTCGAGACGCTGGCTGATTACTTAATTCTAGCACACGTTACTCAATTTCTAATTACCCGAGCCGCGGAACTCCTGGCGATCCTAAATCGAAATTGTTTCGAAAGCCACAAGAATTTCCTATTTCGTGAGAATTTCCATATTATCGATTTAATCATACCGCTTTCAAACAGTGCAATAAGATCATCATAAAAGACAGACATTCCCATTGAACATTATGGATTTCATAAGGCAGGCACATCAGCTCTTCTAATGGAGGAAATTCTAGCGCCTGACTTCAATAAGTCTGTTACGTGTACCGATTGCACAAACAACGAAATCTAAACACGCGTAAGCGATTTCACGAGGCGTATCGCGGCTCGTTGTTCAGCGTCTAAACGTTTCCATTGGCTACGGACTTACGTACGTCGAGTCACAGTTGAAAAATTTCCTGTAAATTTCTGATAACACGGAATACTATCTCGTCGAATTGATTTATAAAATTCGATTGACGTTAATAGTAGAAATTTTCTGATCGGTTATTATTTGTTTTTCAAAAATACATTATCCGAGATAAAATTGAAACCTCGAGACAAAATTTCTGTCAACACAAGATACTATTTCGTCGAATCGTCTGTAAAATTCTAATGACGTTCGTTAGAAATCTTCTAACTGATTATTATTTGCTTCTCAAAGGTACGACATTATTCGGTAATAATTCAAAATCAAGAGTACACTACGTGCGCACGTAGTAGAGTCTCGCTCACGTTGGAGCGAGTAGAATAGCGAAGCGAAGCCACTTTCGAATCCCTGACCGATGTCCAGGCTTCTTCGATCCGCTTTACGAGCATCTGTTAAACGCCGCTCGTGAGAATTTACGTCATGTCCAGGCTGGAGAAGCTCGTGAGCCCAGAGGCGATCTGCGAACGAACCATCGCGGTCGGTTCTGATCGGTACAGTGAAAGGAGAAAGGCGTCTGTTGAACGAGAAGAAAACAAATTGGTCGTCTTTAAAGGAGGAGGAATATTCACGTAGCTGCGAGCGAACGCCCAGAGGTCACGAATGGCATGGGACCTAGAGTAAGAACTTGATGGTTGTAATTCAGGAAGAGACCAAATCGATAAGGAAAAGAGAAATTAAGGACAAGGAAGAGGAACAGCGAAAGATGGAGAAGCTACCAGAGAATCGTCATTGGTGAAAAGACACGTCGAAATAGAACACAGGCGGCTGTTTCAACGGTGGCGACGTTTTTTTTTATTTTTTTCTACAAAAAAGCCTTTATACAAGTATAAAAAAAGATGCGTAGTTAAGGAATAGCGTTTAAGACATATAAAAAATATAATGTATTTGTGTTGTGTTTCTTGTATTTACGTATGTGTTTCGTGTCAGCGTTCGCTCCGTTCCTCGAACTCATTTTTATCTTTTATTCCTCGTTTTTCATTACTTTTTCTTTTTTCTTTTTAGATAAGTTGTTCGATCTTCCTTGAAGTAACTGTTAGACCAGGTTCGATGATGTACGCGTTCAGTTCCTCCTCGTACTGTCGGATGACGCAGCGAACGCTGTGGAAAGCGTGTGTAAATTGTATTTACAAGGCGCGTTCTCGCGCCGATCGCGGCTTCGACTTCGGCTCCGGCTCCACAGCTATGCCATCTCGAAGTCATAACTATAATTGGATAATTGAATTTTATTTTAGCTTCAACCGAGAAAAAAGAACTTTCAACTATATGGAAAAATTATTATAGTATATTGAAACGGGGGCGCGCTTATTGATAATAATTCCTCTCTCACTTTCGATAATAGGTGAGAATAGGCAAAATTTAATTAGAATTATCGGAACTTGAATTATTGCACTTACGGAGTTTTATAACAATTATGGATTTTTATCTATTTTCAAGCTGAGCTAACGGTATATGTATAAGAGGATAACAAAGAGATGACGACATTCTTGCGCGCACTTTAACAAGCAACTTGAAACGACTTGGATACTATGGACCAACAGCGATCTAATGAGATTTTCGCTGCTTATACCTTCATGTACGCTATATAAAACCGCCATCAATAAAAATTCACGATTCACGGAAAGAAAGAGAATATAAAGGAGTGCATTTCTGCCGTGTGAAAAACGTTAACGGCGGTGCTGGGTGACCTCGTTAACCGAACACGTGGATTTTCGTGGTAATACCTTTTTCTATCGTGCCTGCATAATTCCACCGTAATGAGTGGCTTTGATGCTTATAATTCCACCGGTATCGCTTCCGATAGCAGAGTTTCCAGCTAACGATACTTCTCTTCGCTTTGACCAAATGTTTCATTCCATCATAATCCTTAACAAAGTCAATGTGGAAATTTCATCAGAGAAGAGAACCTTGAAATTTCTTAATTCCGTAGAAAACAGTATCAATTGTGCGTTACTAAATTCCTACGCGAATAGGTACAGTATCGTAGAAAATATGAGTAGGAGGAGCTTGAGTGAAACTTTGGTTGTTAATGGCATCGATAGTAGATGTGTCGCTATGTTTCCTTTGAGTTTAGTGTTGCAAAAGCACCAAGATTATAGGAATTTAGAGAGGATTATCCGGACAAAGACGACTATATAGAGACAGCCTTAACGTAGAGGAAGGAAATAATAATGACCCGAAAAATAATTATCATTAAATTAAAAATAAAGCAAACAAATTACATCTGCACTTCAAAACTATCTATTTATATCTTAAAAAGGTCTAGTATTTACCGCGTAACCGATAGTTAGACTAAAAAGAAAATTCATAATAATCACTACTCTTGTTGTTGTTACACGAGACAATCTCACCTTAAGATATTTAACCAATTTCATGGCAATAAAAATAATGGTTGGAACGAAAATGTCCTAAAGGATGTAACACAATTGAAGGATATTCAAAGGAAATGTGCGAGCATTTTATGCGGTTAATTTAATCAAGTAGGCGCCGACATAAATCCAGGCGAGCGCATTCTCGCGAATGTCGTGGAAAAAGGAATACATTCGAGTATTTCAGGCACTATAGGCAAGGGTCTTTTGTGAGCTGCATAATAGTAAAAGCATACTTGATTATTGGCGTCCCTCGATCCACGAAAGACAATGCAAACTCGTGTTTACACACGAACATGTACACAATTCTTTGGCAAAGGAATTTAAGCAAATTTATGCCTGTAAAGGATAGTTCACGCGAATTTACGATTCATCGCCTCTCGAGCGCAATTGATATCGTTCCAAGGTAGCCATTGTTGACTCGTTACATTCTCTCTCCCGATTTTATCGCCTTAGCAATGTGTACGTTGGCAATAATGTACCTTTTTCCAAAAAAACATGTCGTTGGGGGCCAATTAATCTGACGTCATTCAGCTTTGAGACAATTTACGATAAGTGTAGTAGGTGAAATACAATTCAGTAGGGTCGTAAAGCGTTAAGCAAGGTCACTAATTGATCTAACTACAATTAAGGCCGTACGTAAGAGTCTGCCCCAGATTTTAAAAATTTATATCATCGCCAGTGGTTCAACGACGTGTCATAATTTAGAAATATAGAAATATAGAAATTACTCGAAAATATTATTCTGTTTTTAAATAAATAAACTTTTTGGAAATAGAATTTTGGGAACAGAAGTAGAAGCAGGATTTCATTCACTTGGACTCTATTTGTTGGAAGGAAGTTTTATTTAATATCCGACTAACTGAACTTTTGTCGATTGAATTCACTTATCTACTATTTTACCCACTCGAGATATTCAGAACGGATGAACACAAGGTGTAATGAAACTGTTCAAACTTTGAATCATCCCTTAAACTCGAAGTGTCTCGTTTAATTCGACAGAGAGCCGGTAAACCGATCTCCGGCCACTTTAATCATCCAACAATTTCACGCTGGGATTCGCTCGAACGCCGTTATCTTTCCCGGTTGACGCGAAATCTCATTCGAAGATGGAAGAACCTTCAACCGTGTGGAACAGCAGTCAAACAGTGTATCAACGGAATGCTAAATCAAAGCTTTCGAAAGTGACTCTTATCGGTATAGTCACAATTTACGATAATGTGTTACGCACAGACAATATAAAAATTTGTCTCGAATGAAATTCGTTCTTCATTAGAAAACAATTTAATAGATAGACTCACGAAAATTCCCACCTGTTTTTCGTCAACTGTTTTTCAAAATACACCTAACATTCTTGTATGTTTCTAGTATTTTTCCAATTCATCGTGATATCATTCTTTGCGAATTCATATTGCTCGCATTCTAAAAAAACACTTACCAAAATCCTTACATCTGCAAGGAAACGTGCAATCGAAACGTGTAAATCTCAGCTCTGGCTCATTTTATGATCGCTCTATATTTTTATTCGTGGTGTACGTATACGCGTGAACCTTGAAGCGAGATACAGTTTGGCCAAACGAATTTGACGAGACGCGTCTGGAAAAGGAAAAATAATTTAATAAAAGCCGGTTGACTATAAACCCTTTTATAACACGGTTTCAATCACAAGCTGGCCAGATTGGATATCACGTTACAATGGTATTTATTCCCGATGATGACCCGTTACGACGACCGGATCCATACGCGACAAGACAGAGCTAGCACCTCGTAAATCGAAGCCCAAGACATTTAGGATCATTAAATGAGGCTAAGTGCGATAGCGGCCGTGATAGGATTAAACAGGATATATACAGTGGCCTGGCTATCTAAAGCTTGTGTATAACGCGTGTCCACATTTTTCATGAATTAATACATAATAAAGCGGAGAGACCACTTAGCGTCTCGTAATTTTGGCAAAAGTACATCGTAAACACTGACGAAATATGATTGCATAAAGAACAGAACCTGCTAATTTCGAAAAAAGTTTCGTGTACGTTTTGAGTGGAATTTCAAAACTTTAAGAATGTAATATAGTAGAAAACAACAATAACGAGGACAAAGAATATTTTTTCCAAGCCACTTTTACGTGGAAAAATAAATTACGATCGTTATTCGATGGTTAAGTATTCGACAATCTGGCGAGCTGTAAGTATTCGCATTAAAAATAACGAGATGAAACTCCAGGAATATGAAGGTACGGGAATGCGTGAAGAAAACGTTCGTTTAATCAATTTACTAGCGTCCATGGCAGCTGTTACTAAAAGCCTGTTGTTCAATCTAGCAACGTGAATGGAAATTACAATTTAAAACGGGTAAAATACTTCTGGACAATCTCTTCCTTTCTCTTTTTCTTTCTTTCTCTTTCTCTCTATCTTTCAACTCACGGCTGCAGTTAATAAAATTCTGCATAGATACAGTTTCTCTGGTTGATGTGATTCACGCTTGGAAATATCGATTTCGTTCGTTCGAGAATATAGCAGTCTTTTTCGTGCGTAAATTGAACTAGGAAGTTTCGTGGAACGTGCTACGTACGTTGGTGGAATATCATTGGCGTCATTAAGCTTCGACTATCGATTTTCAAGTCGGTTGGCGTTGCGACGTCATTCCCCGGGGCATAAAAATTTCGCTTTATCGATTAATACAATCGCGCCTATTTGTTTTAGAAGAGGAACTAATAGAGAATTTTTATTTTTCGAGCTTTTTCTACATTGCAATTTAACTTTGTTACGGTTTAAATTTTGGATAATTGAATTTTATTTTAGCTTCAACCGAGAAAAAAGAACTTTCAACTATATGGAAAAATTATTATAGTATATTGAAACGGGGGCGCGCTTATTGATAATAATTCCTCTCTCACTTTCGATAAATTTTCTAATAATAGAGAAATATAGTTTGGGCGAAGAGCCCTCAAAATAACAGAGCAGAATTCATTTTTGTCGAATGATGGAATATTCGAATCCTTACACACAGAAGAACGGAAAAGTTGTGGATTTAGAATTATCACGATCGTCATGAAGCACACGAGTTAACTTTCAATTAAATAAGCAAAGATAGAACTCGATTGGGAAAATAATTTACATCGTTGGTATTAATTCGTCGAATTGATATTTTCAATCTTCCCGGTATCACCTGTACGCAAGTTAATTTCCATGGAAATCTTCACAGCACCACATTTCCTGGATATTTTGATAATTAATTGCTCGTGTATCATTTAAAAAGGCACGTGTAGAATGCGTTGCACGGTACCACGCATGTTACCTAACAAGTTTTAATAAAACCCGGTGAAAATCGATTAATTACTGCGGCGGAAAATTCTGAAAACGTTGCATTGCACCGCTCTACTTCGTTTCGTGGTTCTCCATACAGGCACAAATGAAATAATCAAACTACGATTCTTTCCAATACCAGCGAAACGATGCACGTGCGTCCCGCCGATGTAACAATACATTGTTATTTCGCAGAGGTTTTGTTATTACGTGGTTCTTTTATACCAGATACAATACCCGTGAGTTGTAAAATTATTTCAAAGACGCGAGTTATGAAAATTGAATTGGATTACACGTGGTTGGTATGGATGAGAGCAGATTGCGAGAAAAAACTCGGATTTCCTATCAAGAACCGCACAAGATTAGCAACGTTTTAACGACTTCCGATGATCGATTTCGATTTCGTAGAAGAAGAATCGTGAAATCGCATGGGGGCTACTAATTGGGGCGTTGGCAAAATAATCATGCATCGGACACATGGTCGAATCGAAGCAACGTTATTCGTTTCATTTGCACTTGCTAAATTTGTAAATAATTGCTAGTTGCGGACAACCGGTCAAATCGATTAGTAAAATCCTTGATTCCTTTCTTCCTGTTAAAATAGTTAAAAATAGTACTGTTTTAAATATTATATTAAGTGTAAACGCGCGAAGTAAACGGTCAGTAACCATGGAGATTGGAAACATGAATAGAGATGAAACAGAAAAGAAATAGTCTTATTTTTCCAGCGACTGTATAATTCCAAATCATCAGAGAAGATTACACTTTTCAATCAATATTCGATTAAAAGAGACTTCATTTTGAAGACTTATTCACAATCGAGTTTATTGCTCGCCGCATTATTGTTCTTGTCGAGTAGAATAAAAGTAAATAAGATGCGGAAGAACGCGATGCGGAAGCAATTTTCTTCCATACAGAATAATTTAGCAACCTAATGCTATTAGCCAATTGACAAGCTGCAAATTGTACATGTATTTTTTACAATTTCACAGTTTTACGCGATATAAGATAATTGCATAACATGCAATTTCCAAAATTTACATTTAAAATTATAATTTATTATTATCGATCACTTGTAAAGTATCATTAGTTCAATCGTGCAAGGTGGACAGTTCCTATTACCCAAACTAATAAAAAGAAATAGAGAGGATTAGCTGGTGAACCTTTTTCATTGGAACTGCTCGATTATCCGAAATCCCATGGTCCCTACTCGGACAAGTGAGATTCCACTGTATTACCTATCTTTATAGTCGGACGATATGCGTGTGCAACAAAATTTCCTATCTGTGGTCGACAGGATATATGAAGATAAGAGCAGCATGGGAGAACCGAGATTATTTTACAGACTCGGTTTCTATGAAATTGCAGTATAAGAAAGAAAAGGAGAAGGTAATCCAGTCTTCGAGTATTTACAGTCTTCGAGTGTCCACTCTCCCTTGGGTACAAAGAATCCTCTGTTTCATTGCTAAACGGCACTGTCAGCGCTTTTGTCTTCCGTCTGACTAATATCGGTTTCTACTACTAATCTCGTCCAGCTTCGCCGATATCCATTGTACTGGAACCTATCCTTTGAACTAGTCCCCTGAATTCTGATCTCTTGTTATTCATCGTATTAGGATAATTGTAATAAATGGGTAAAATGATTACAGTGTGTATCAAATTTAACAAATTGAATTCTTCCGTCATCATCTGAGAGAACTGTGATCGTGCAAGTTTTTCTGGAGCTTAATAATTCTGTCGAATGAATGGTGCTTCTTTGACCGGACTGATTATAATTACGGTGGCACAGCTGGTTTTAATATTCTATATTTTAATTCGCTTATTTGGAGCTTGATTGAAGAAAAACTCCGGAAATTCTCGGATTTCGAATACAATTGTTTCAATTTGTCATCAGGTAACCTATTTATATCTCTCGGATACGTAATTCAAAATTGTAATATAAAATAATTTTTATTCAAACGACTGTAGCTTCTTTTTTTAATCGCGAGTAAAGAAAAACGAGACTGGCCTGTAAAACTATTTCTCTATGAT
The DNA here is from genome assembly GCF_024516045.1 of Bombus affinis. NCBI lineage: Eukaryota > Metazoa > Arthropoda > Insecta > Hymenoptera > Apidae > Bombus > Bombus affinis. The sequence goes on along the minus strand of NW_026108939.1, from coordinate 125,312 downwards.
TTTATGGCACAAAATCGTTGACACAGACGTTTTATATGTACCTTAAAAGATCATATATTTAAGGATAAAAATGTTGAGTAATTCGTGACAACACAACGTCCGAATATTTTGAATATTATAATGAAAAAAGAGAGGTTTACGGGAAATTGAGAAAGATGTTGGTCCTTTTAAACTGAAAAATATCACGATATTTGGCCGTCAAGCGTCAACGCCATTCATCGCACGCAAGTGCAATTTTTTCAATCCACCAATCCTTTCTCGATTGACGCGTTCACTGTAAAGGTAGATGATAAAATGGAGTTCCGAGGACGTTAAACAAATTTAATCCCAGTAAGACGATGATATCTTCTCGAAAGAATCACAAAAGACACGGAGATACCATGCCGTTAAAAAAAACAATTTGGTTTGAGGAAATATGTCGATAGGCTTAAAGTTGAACTAACCTAAGCTTCTTAACCCCTCTTACGAGCTTGACTGTGCTACACCATAACGAGTAGAAGGATTAGTTAGGTTTGCTCGACTTTTTCTTTGTATTCGTCGGACAACGAACTAGTATGTAATATGTAATATATATAGAAACATCTTGGCAGTATGTTTTTCGAGAAATCGAATAAGCCGCCCCAATAATTCTGTCTGGTTATCCCTCAGCAAATATCATTTCTATCGTTGATAAATTAATTTTAAACGTCTCATTTTCTCAACCAGTTTATCAAAATTTGATGGACATCATTGACATTGTAGAATCTTTAAGCGAAAATGGAAAGCTCGAAACATAATGAAACGTGTGGGGGAATGGCATATTGAATTAAATTTCTTATTACAGTGGTATTTACGTACCTTTAACAATGGACGAGGGAAACGCGAGCGAAATGAGTTTACGGTTTAGCATCGTGACGGGGGTAAATTAAAAACGCCATCTCTACATCCGAGGAAGTTACATTACAACAAAAGTTACAAGCAAATTCTACGCTTTCTGGCTTAATTAATACATTCTAGATTGTACAAAGAGCTAACTAGAAAGTCACGTGAATACGGAACACTGGTTTTTCGTTTAATTAAAGCGTCTCGAAAAGCTCGTTCGAAGAATCGAGTTAAGTGTTAAGAACTCGGATTAAATAGTTAATGACACAGTTTAATCAATTGTTATTTACTTTGTGAACACGAACGTTTTGATAACAAGCGACTTGTTAGTTGATATTTAACGAATCTAGAAATGCATTTTAATTTGTAGTACATCTGTCACATCTTGGCAGTGTCTTAAACATTCTTTCCAAACGAGATTTCTTTGAATTCGAAAAATCGTTACTTTCACTAAAATTCTACCGTTATATTAAAGCGTTTCCTTTTGATCATCAAGTAGCGTAAAAGTTAGAAAATCACCAAAAAAGCATTTATCATATTTTTCCTATGTAACATTTAACAAACTTCGTTCGGAATATATATGTAATATCGTGGACAAAAGGCCTAAGATATCGGCCGAACCGTAAACAAAGTCGCGAAAGCCGCGGCATCGTCGGGTACATCAATGCGGTCCTTTCAAGTGGATAGTTTCGCGGAAAGGGGCTGCGTGACCCTGGTCACGGGCGTTTCGGGACACGTGTCCGATAGGACGAGAAAAGACAAAGAAACGCTAAAGGCAGTGTTAGTTGAGAAGCCGGAGAGAACGAATGCAAAAAGCGTGCAGTGTGAGTGAGAAGCGAGAGCGAGCGAGTGTAGAAGCCGGAGAGTGTGAATCGGGAAGTCGAAAGCCGCGTATGAAAATAAGACGTACGACAGCATTGTAATCATTTCGTTGCTTCGAATAATAATCCATCATTACCCAACATAAAGACCCATTTAGATATTACATATATGTATCGTTATATAGTCCACAACTATTGTTTACTAAATTATTAACCGTAAAAATAAATTTCTCGCGATTACTGAAAGAACAGTTTTAGATAAGAAACTGAATCATCAGCGATGTTTGCGTAATTAGTGTGACGGTAAGGTTGACTTTCGTCTTTCTTGAGGGTGGCCCCCATAAAAATATCGAACTGAAGCCTCCGGTAGTCTTAAAGCTATTTTCACCAGGCTATGAGTAAACATCGAGCGGGAGGATCGTAAAGTTGAGAAAGTGGCTGCTCTTGACCGTCGGCGGCGTTGATCCACCCTCTATAACTGCCAATAGAGGGTTGCGCATTGCCACCAGTGTACATTCTGTTGTTTAGACTGCGATATTATTCCAGAAAACATTTATGTGGTTAGTACGCCACAAAATTTAGATATTCGGCGCAGTACCGAGATTGCATGTCAATATGACGTTTCAATATCTCCATTAAGTAATTAAATGAAGCCTGCCGGCGAAATATAAATTAACATCTTTAATAGGCAATATACGCTATTGTACGGAACCATTTGAATTGCCATGTGCACTTGCGGTAATGGTATACCAATTTTTCCAAAATGTATAAATTAATGGCAAATCAATGACTAGAGACGGTGATTAGTGTGTTCTCGTGAAATTGGAAGATTATAAACGCAAATAATCTGTTAACGAGGATCGCGTATAGAATTAGATGAAACTCGTATTAAAGGAATCAGGATGAAAAAATATATAATACAAAGAAATGAACCAAAGTTGAAATTAATCAATATTCTTTAAAAAATGCGTCGTTGTAAATTTACGAAATTTGTCTACGAAGAATTATGAATTGATCGCTTGGCTCTTCTGATAGTTCTGACGTTATAGAAATAAAAAATAATCTTCTTCTCGGATAAAGTACACTGTCACGTTGACGTACTTCCGGATTTTGGATAATTCTGCTGGAAACAGCGTTAATAATCTTCGCGTGAGTTTAGAAGTACCTCCTTTATCTGACTCGTAGTTTACGAGCGGTCTGAAGATAAAGAACTTTTTAAAGTATGTTTTATTGAATTAACCGCTTGAAAACCATGCTGATGAACTCCGTAAATTGAAAAGCAGAGAAAAATAACGATATTACGTACATTTTTTAAACTTGAACTATGTAATTGTCTATACCAGCAGCTTTGATAAATAAACTTAAGGATATCAGTCAGTTGACTAATTGTAAAATTGCAAATTATTGCGCGAGAAAGCTGAGATAATAAAATTGAAATGCTTTACTTTACTGAAATCATAGCAAATCTTTTGATCGTAATTTTTATGGACGAATTGCATCCTAATTGACTGAACGTTTGAACATTTTTAAGCTTTTATTATTTTAAGGTATATTAAAATACATTAGATGGAGATGATCGGACAAAAGGTATTTTACACGATTCGATCAAATAGTTGCATTAGTATTCATCGTCAATATCCGCCAGTAAAAGCGACACGAAATCATAGTGAATCCTTTAGTAAGACGTGTCCCAAGATCCGTCGCGTTCCTTTGCTCTTTCAAAGTTTATTTCCTGGTGGATCTCCGTCGTGTTCGTTTGAGAAACGTGCCTCAGCTTTCGATAAAATAAAGGCGGGGAACCGTGCGGATAGTTCCTTAGGAAATTGAAGAGAGTACCGACTGTTCCTGGCAATCTCTAAACATTCCCTTGACTACTCCTAATCCGTTTCCTACTTCCAAAGAAGAATAAAAACTTCGAACAAAACGAACTGTTGTTTGAGAAAGAAAGAGTATAATACTCCAATTACCCACCTATAAAACCCTACTTTGGGCTACTGAAACAAAGAGGATGAATAAAAAGAACAAAGCAGCGTAAGGAAAACAAAGCACGTATTGTTTCGAACTGACAAATAAAATCCAACGCTGCGCGCCGGTGTGATGAATTGGTGTTCTTGAAGCTTAAATACCGAACAGTTTGGAATTTATTTGATAGGTACATTCGTGCCATTTGCCAACGTATCTACATTTCATCTATTGTAGAGGATACCAAACTTCGAGCGTCCAATATTTGTTCCCACCGCGGAACACCGTATTCTGCATATTTCAATCGTGTTACGGTAGCGAGTTAGAGAGAACCAGAGAACTCCTGGCCTCTTCAAGATGTTCGATACACCGATACAACGGAACGAGATATTCAATTATAGGAAGAACACTTGGTGCACGATTGTAGAACAAGATTGAAGCGTGGTGGCCGATTATTTTCGTGAAAACAACCTACCGTTTGCTCCAAGTGTTCGTTCCAAGTATTCGTTCCAACTGTTCCTTCTGAACGTTCCTTCCCCTCATTCGTGCGAAACGTTTGTCCCAAAGTGTTGGTTCGAAAGGTTCGTCCTACACCCGACAGATCCATTTTTCGTCGTTGATATCATGCCGTCTCATCGTTCTAGGTGACGGGGAGAGAGAGAGAGAGAAAGAGAAAAAAGGCAACGGGATAAAATAACGTTCCCAAAGGATGGAAACATGGGATAACCAAGCCTCGCCTGGTAGCTTTTATTCGAATGGCAACCTTTCTAGACGTTTTTTACACTCGCCCGGTCGTTTTGATTGCGTATTCTTCGTCGGTCGGTTGGTATTTGCTATTCGACGAAGAGGAGGGAAATAGTCGAGTGGTGAACCAAGGAATTTTAATATCACGTTCAACGCTCGGATTTCCGACGTTTTCGTATTAAAACGACCGGAACAGATTGCAATCACGCCGACGGCTACTCGGCAATTAGGGAGAAAACAGGCCAGAGACGACTGTTTAAAGTTGGATAATCGAGAAACGAAATATATGGGAAGAAAGTTGGTTATTCGGCCAAAGGAAAATTAATGTACAATGGATGGAAGGAAACGAAAGAACGTAACGATATATTCCTGAAAAGGTTGACAACAGCAGGTGTTATGGCGGAGCTTCGTGGAACGACGTTCATGTTTCTGAAGTGGAATAATAAACGCGATTTTTCCAATTGGATCCTTCCATATTTTGGACGCTTTATGGATTTTCGATGAATAATTCGTTGACAAGGCGAGGTATGTTTATAAATCATTTTTGGAAATTCGTGACGATGACACGGGCCAACAAGAAGGGGAAAAGTGTATCTGGTTGTGAAAGATCGCCTCGTTCACCCGTTGTTGAAAGCGTGAAACACTGCGAGCCAACGATGAATTACTACGAAGTGTTTTGCAGTGTGTAGTTTCTGTTCGTTAAACTGTTCGATCATGCGGAAATATCCATCGGCTTCGAATTCGATGCAAATTTAATCGTTGAAATATTTTCTGTAGGATACAAAGGTGATTTGACGTTTTATCGAAAATCGAAGAGGCTGCAACGAATATTGCCCGTGCCTTTCTTCTCTCAGGAAAACAATGGATTGTTCGAGCGTTTCTAATTTCTCTTCGATACATTCCACATTTTTTTAAACAGAGTATTCATTAGAATACCTAATTCTTATAAATATATTTGGAATTAAATCGTAGAAAAATGATGTTTAATTAAACGATGAAGTTATTACAAAAGACTTTGTAACATTAGTAACAGTTGTTTGACTATAAGTCAAGATATAGATCATTCTGTATAATCTCGATTGCACTATATCGTGGGTTTAGCTTCTAACTCATAAAATGCATTATAATCTAAAAAATGAAACGATAGAGTGTCCAGAAATGAAAAATTTTCTTCAAAAGCACGATTCTTCTTTGTGTTGATTAATAATAGAATTAAAAAAAAAAATTGGCAAGCATTTTGTTTGCCATGTACCTTACAATTCCAACGAATATGATAAGAATAACGTTTTTAATCTTTTTGGACATCTCATCTTGCCAAATGTTGTTTCATAAGGTTTGTATCACTTCGAACCAGTCAGTGATTATGTTAGTTGATAAATCTTTTCCGCGACCATTTGCTGGGAACGTTGCACAACACAAAGACGTGAATGCAAACGTCAAAGCCAAACAAACGGGTCGCGCCTTGCAGAAGTTTCGTGTCTGAACAAACACGACAATCTCCTGCGGGAATGTGCAGGTTCGCGTAATACGTCTATTAATCGTTCAGTTAAGTCATCTTCATTCATTCGTTAGAAACAACTGTCGCAATTTGGAAACGTAGTACTCGAAATGTTTCCTCTTAAGAGTAGAACAAACGATGCAACAATCATATTATAACTTGTATATGATTTTTCTTTGCATTCGACTGCGGTGGCATTTAAACAAATTTAAAGCAAAGCGTAATTGCAAGAGGCTGACTTCAAAAGAGAAAGTTTGACGTTAGTATGATACACCAAGCTTATTACACCTGTACGGTTCTTTTTCAAATGCGATAACGATGAAAATTTGTAAACTTTGTAATAACATTCGATGCACGATAGTAATAAAATTAGTTTCATAGGAGAAAAGTTTAATGCTACAGTTGTGCATCAACCTTATTGCGCCATATACGATCCCTTTTTGCAATCCAATAAAATTTTCCAAAAATTTGATACAAAGCGTAGTAGTAATAAAATCAGCCTTAAAAAATGGGTACCATAACGCAATAAAATTCAATATGACAAAAATGACAAAACAACAGGTTCCAGATTTTTTATTTTTACAATTATTAAAATTGCATATTTCTCAGTGATAGAGAGATGACTAACCGCTTTGTAATGCTTTCGAAATTCTAATCGCTTCGGCAAACTTCCATCAGATCGGCGCTTCAACTATTCGACATCATAAATTCAGCCTTCGTCTGCAGCTATCGTCGATAGCTGCATACCTGCAATCCTATTATCGAACTTCTCATCAAAAAATCATTAGTATCGCTTATCCAACGAACCAACGATTGGAAACAAAATGGTCGAAAGATCAAAGTCGTGGGAGAAGCAACTTAATTCGAAGTTGACAGTCGTAATAGCTAGTTATCGAATCCGAGAGTTCAAATAGGCTTTAATCGAGCGATTTCCTCCCACGTATCGAGCTGATGATCCGGAAGAACATAAAGCCAACTATTGGATACCAGTTTCCACCAAAATCAATTCTGTCGAAGCATCTAGATAGCTGTAACCGATGAACTTTGCCTTTCATATTGTTCCACTCTTAATACCAATCGAGAGTCTCATATTACTATTGATTTGATGAACCGTGTAACCATGTCTCGTGACGTGTACAAAGATTTTGATTCAGACAAAGGTTTGTAACAGCTAGATTTAATTAAGAAACAAATAATTTGAAAAGTAATCAGCATACAATTGTATTATATCAGAAAATCTTGTGATGAAAGTTTTGTCGAAGCGAAGAATATTGTTATTGACCTAAATTAGTAACTTTGCAGCACTTTGAATAACTAAAATAATCGAGAGTTTCGTAGTAATGAATTAGTATGTTAAAAATAAACCAGAGAACAGAGGATTAATTGTTTTAGTAATGAGTTCTAACAATGAACAAACAACAGTTGAGAATATTTAATCTGCAAAACAGTGCCAAAGTAGTCGAAGTTCGAAGCGTCCAACTTTAAAGTTGTATCTTTAAAGTCGTTACTTTATATCGTCATTTATATCGTTGAAATTTCCAGAAAAGTAACAGCGACGAATTTACAAAACGATGAGTAATTAACTTTTCAAATTGTGAATTTTCTTTCAACCATCCAATTATTGAATTTCTAATGTTGTAATCTTCAATTAGAATGTTGCATCCAAATTCTTCGCGATAAAATAACCTACTAATTCCTTTAATTCTTGTACGCAGCACAATGTAATTAGATGAAACTTACACCCTTAGTCTATGTTAATTGGTGTCGTCCTTTGAAGATACGATCTTTGAATATACGATCGTCGTCGTTCCTGACATCGTTAATCTCATTCGACAGCGTCCCTTTAACATTTCTCGGGAACAACCAAAGAACACGAATGATTACATCACCGATCAGACATGAAATGAAAAATATGCTTCTAATTAACGTTGTTCATAACAAATAATATTTTTTCTCCTCATATTTTTAATCGTCGTACGAATCGCTACAGCCGATGAAACTCAATTTCTCCTCGCTGCTCGATGATTTTTATCGCTACTCAGAATGAAAAATCTATGTAATATGAATCGAACAGTCCGCGCTATAATTTATTCTACGATATAATTTATCCTACGATTTAGCATTCTGTTCTACGAAGACTCATGGAGTTTAATAAATCTTATTTTAAAGGAGAGAAGCAACTGTAAATCGGAAAAGGACGATGGAATGGTTTTCCACGTCTCGTCATTTCGTTCTAGAAAGATTCGTGGATAAAAAGAAATTAATAAATCCCATTCTAAAGAAGGGACGAAGGCATACATCGAAAGAGAACGGTGAAGTGCTTTTTTTATCATGCATCCCGAACTTTATTCGAGTTTCAAATACATACTACAGCGAAGTTCGCTCGGTAGGATTACAATGGATCGTATAAGCTTCGAAAAAGACGACCAAGTTGACGTTTTCTGATTGATAAATCAGCTCTTTTTTTCTTTTTCGCGGCGAAAGCGTTTCGACGGAGAATTATGGTGATCCAAGATACGCTTTGTTGTGAAAATCTTTAGATCTCGCCTACTCTCCGTGAAAACCTCTTTTAAATATAAATGAGACTCAGCTTTATTCCAACAGGGTTCCTTCGAAAATTGGAAGAAGATTGATCAAAAACCATATTTCCACAAAAGTCTTTCGACTCTGACGAAACTACAACATCACTCGTGTAACATTAATCTATCAAATTCAGGTTTAATGGTAATGTTTAAAGGGGAAGAAAGAAATCCACGTTTAAATTAGTTGCTAGACTGTCGATCGATTTGCATTTCCATCGTAATTCGAAGTACATCGCGGCAACCTCATCGAGGGAACGTTTCGATATCTTCGTCAAATCCGGTAGCAAGCTGGAGCTTAAGCTGACGCGAAATATTTATAACTTTTCGATCACGTACGAAAAACTACTCGACTATATCTCTATTTTATCCAACGAATTCCCTTTGTTCGGATCGAATTACGTATATTTACGCATTTCTCCTATGCTGTCACTTCCATGACAATGTTTATTAACCTCGACCCATAGAATTATTTTCCCCCCACGTTGTGTTGTGTCACCATATTCCATGTTCCGTAATTCGAATTTCAGAAAAAACACGTTCATTTCTTTTTATAAAAGCAATCTTTACAACAGCGCCAGTTTGCATTGTTAAATACAAATATTTCCATATATGTACAATCGCATGGCGAAATTTGATTTACGAAATTAATATCGAAATAAATTGATATCGAAATAATTTTAGCGACAAGCGTATTAATTGTTTATGTACAGGGTGTCCTAAAATTCAATAACCAAACGTTTCTAGCGCATTATGTTGTAATACGATATGTTTACAATCAAGGAAAAAATATTTATTTGACATTAAAAGTTGTAATAAAAGTCACGGAATGGACTTGCGATCACTGTGCTATAAAATGAGAATAGATTTATAATCACTAGTCAGACTATTAGACTATTTGTTTGGTGTAGATACTCCATCTCAAAATGTTCACCGTTCGATACCAACCTAATAACGATAAAAGATTAAATTTATTTCCTCGTAAAACTCATTTTAATCGTGCTTCATTTCAATGTATCAATCAACTCTCTGTATTAATTCAAAACACGTGTATCAATATTTGTTCGATGTACCTTTCTTTTTAATATAAAAGTGCATATTAAAGGTCAAAGTATTTTCCACTTCGTGTTTCGTATTTTTATTATACCTTTTTAATAAAGCTTCCAACAACCTGGATTTATATTATACCACATTTTTTGCTTGATTATAGCTGCAGAATTAATTTGCGAAAGTAGTGAAAAAAATGTCTGTTAGATCCTAAGACGGATCTGCCTTTTTTCTATAAAAAAGTAAAATTGACAGAGTTCCGAACGATCCATAACTGATGAGGAATTAACTTATCGAGTACGGCGTGGTAAACGATCAACAAACGAACTTTCTGATAAATCATCAACATCCTGCACAATTCCATTTCGCAACTTTGTGTGTTTTAGTTATTGGCTGATAACTTTGTAATAAAGCGTTTACTGTGAAATTCGCTACAACAGATTTCTCTTATTTTCGCTTGAAAATTCCCTTACCTTTTTAACGACAAAATAGAAAATACCTTGTATAAGAATTATTGAAGCTAAAAAGCGTGTTAATAGCTACGTTTCGTTGCATTATGATTCTTCTGAGAATACTCAAAACGCAAGGACTCTCGCAGTAGAATAAGGAGCCACGAACAGACTTACTTCATTCACGTGATCGTAGTTGTATTGAGGTGCACGTCAATGCCATCTGCACATATCGACTTAGCGGATTCCACTCCGTGTCCCATCGTAATTAAAACGGTTTAAGATAAAGAGTTGACATGCTTGAACGAGTCCTCGTCGCCGGGAATTTATCCACTGTGCGAATATTCAAACGTCCATACGTACCATCGTAGTTGGCCTTAATTAAAATTTCTTAATCGCCTTCAACAGTGGTAAATGGAACTCATTTTGCGGTTACTTGAACCGCTATTTCAACCACATAATACGCAAATACGATTTACAAATTGTTAAATACCGATGACACAATGAAGGATTAAGCAATAAAGAGGATGGAGAGAGAATAAGGAAGTCGTGAATAACTGAATAAATCATGATTTAAATCCTGTTCTACATTGTAGAGTGCATTGTGTAAAATATATTTCTTCTTGAACAAATTCACCAATAGTTCCGTAGATGTTATAACGACCGGGTAAAGAACCATAGTTTCGAAAATATCTAAGAGAAATGTTAGAATAAAAATTAAGAATTTCCCGCGTATTTATTTCCGTAATTTTGTCACAAATTTGAACTGATATCAGTAATTTCAGAAAAATTACAAAAAACAAATTCACTGTTTCAAACTCTAAAGTTAGTGTGTTCCCTTGAACGACGTCAAATACAATTTTCGTATCTGGGAAAACCACTCGACTTGAATTACAGAACATGTTGTTACATAACACCAGGAGGCAAATAAAAATGCAATATTCGAAAAGACTTGTTGATGGAATATGAAATATCGTCCCTGTGGTTCGATATTGGTGTTTCAACGATGGTAATATCATGGATTACATAATAGCACCGCTTTCACGAAATCGCGACTCGATTCGAACATGTGTTTGAATTTTGAATACACGAAAGTTGGCCGTCTTCTGAAATATGGATCAGTGAAGTGTACACCGTGTGGCCTCGAATGGAGGCGTTTTCTCGCCCCTCTCCCCATCCCTCACTCTTTCTCTCTCTCTTTCTCTCTCTCTCTCTCTCTCTCTCTCTCTCTCTCTCTCTCTCTCTCTCTCTCTCTCTCTCCTCCCTGCCATTTCGTTCTCCGACCAAATATTTGGTGCAAACACTCGACTCTGATTTTATAATTCCGGTCGAGTGGGGCATAGCTCTTTCAAAGAAACTGCCTACCATTTCAAACTAGTTTCGTGCTTTTCCCACCTGGCCATATATGCGTAGCTACACAGTGATCCGTGAAACGAATGAATTTACTGCGACGGAAAAAGCAACTGTTTGTTTCTCTTGCGGCACTAAACGAATCCACAGCGAAACAGGCGCCGCGAGGACCTTACGCCCTCGTTCGTTTGGCTAACCGATTATACGAGCAAACTTTTTTATCACGGTACAAACATAAGCCGATTATAGATCTGTCGGTTTAATCTGTTGTATGGCGAGATAGCAATTTTGTAAGTAAACTTAGCGAGGAGCAATTTTGAGGTATTATCGCTGTACGAGTGAGTAACTTTAAAACTAGCACACAAATCACGTCGAGCGAAAAATTTGCATGGTTAATTCGAAAGTTATTCGACAAATTACGGACAGCCAGCAAATGCTAAAGTGTGTCGTTTCGTAGATGTCAGTAACAAAAAGCTGGCAAAAATTTCGCTTGTTTTTCCTGGATCAAGCGTGTATCAGATGGCGTTCGAAGCTTACTTTTCATGGAAGACATGTGGGATATTCAGATTCGTGTTTTATCGTTGGTATTTTACTCTTGCGGTAGAGAAAGGTGCGATTGTTCTTATCCAGGAGGGATAATGGAGCGCGCTGATTCTGGGTTTCATCGATCAGAATCTCCCGCGTTGGGAATAATGTATGTATGTAACGGCCACCAGATGGAGGTAGTGTTAGCTAACGGAAGCTATCTTCAACTCTCTCGTCGAATACTCAACTGAAAAGTTTGGTTTGCTTTTACGATGAAATTGCAGCATAGATGGCACTTATTTACGTGATATAACCAAAGGAAATGGATATTAAAAGAACGTCTACTTTTTCATGGTTCCAAAAGGAAATTTTTATTAAGCCATCGTAAAATACCATTTCTATGCATGTAAAGTATCACTTAATTAAATTCGAAAAAATATGTGGGATAAAATCACTTTGGAATATATCATGGTCTCCCGGTGTTCCTAAAGACACGTAAATTGAAAAAAAATGGCGGACATTATATCCATTGGAATACTATAAAAAGACATAAAACGTATTGTCAATATTTCTCGAAGTTTTACCAGGGGATTCAATATCCGTACCGTGAACCGTAGTAAAGGTCTTATTTATGAGTTTAATACCTATCGTTAATCCAGCCTAGCAATTGCTGCTAAATTAGAAAAAAAATATTAGGGATATACTTCTGAAAGAATGCCTGTGGAAGCGCCATGCAAAGAAATTTGACATTTTCAATTGGAATTCGATGAGAGGAAAATGTTACCGTAATAACACCTGTTCTTTCATGAGATTTGTTGTTTTGAAATGCATATTTTCGTCGAATTACGACTAGAACGGCGCAGACACAGAATTTCTTTTAGAATACCATTCCCGACTCTATGAGAGGACATCAGTTACCATATATCGGGAATAACGGTGATTGCGCGCAAAGTGCGACAATGTTGTGATATCGTAAATTTCTGGTCAGTTGAACTATCTATTACGAATTAACCAATAGCAATAAAAGAAACAAAATATCAAGAATTTCTCTAAAAAATCGGAAACTACATGAAGATTGCTAAAAACCAAATACCTCGAAAAATTCTGTGAGTGAATTGCATAATGTCTGTCTCATTTCGACCAGAATACTACGAATCGACGTTTGCGATTTAACGGATAGTGGTTGGCATAAGGTAACGGAATCGTTTGGTATTCCAACGACGCTCTGGTCAACTTAAATGCTCTTGATTGCATCGATTGTAGCGTGAAAATGGCATCATCGAACCCGATAGGTCGTATCGTGTACATACCATGTCACTTTGATTCCGAAATTGACCGCGGAATTGTTTCCTTCGTAACTATGCATAACTCTTAACGCGCGGAGCAAATAGTATCATTTTAATTTGTATAGAGACGTTGTAATGCAGTTACAAAGTCTCCTTGTATAATTAAACTTACTAGTAACATTATAAGTTATTATTGTTATAAGTTATTAGTATGCAAAAATGAGTATGTAAAGAAAACGCAATAAACAAAAGTATAATATAAAATATTCAGAATATAGTACTCGTTATAATGTTCAGTGAGCGAAATCTTTAATTAAGCTGTAATTAAACTTGATGTCTTTAATTATATCAAAAATATAAATATGCATAAACATTCGTAGCTCATAATAGAATTAGCTTCAATTAACATAATTAAAAATATACCGAGATTTTGGTTTCTTTGATACACTTCCCAGTTTTACTTCGTTTCAATTAACTCCTATGTTTTTAGTTTCTCTTTTGTACACGCGACCTCTATGAAACACAACAAGGCGTCTTTTCATAGCGTTAGAGAAAAATGGCATAATACTATTATCGAGACATTTTAACTTCGATAATAACATAGGTTTCAATCATTGCACGCATCAGGATTGCTTTAATTCCTCTTCAATAATTTCCAACAGATAGGCTACGTACAAACTACTGTCGCGTCGAGTGCGATAAAACCACAGCCGTCATACCGAAAGTTATGGATTTGAACCAGCGGCGAAGTTCTACTAACTCGACATCGTGTAAATTAATCGCGGGAAACTTCGAGCGGCTGCACTGAAAAGTTACCATACAGAATTTAAAATAAACGTTGATTCATTTTTCCCTCGTTCCCTGTTAGCTTCCTTTATCCTTTTTCTTTTTTTTTTTTTTTTTTTTTTCCTTACTAGAGTACATACACTACCATTCACAAGTATCTGGACGCTTTTGGTTAACTAGAATTTTACAGAAATGTACGCAATAATAAATTAAAAATCGGAAACAGCACTAACTATGTTTCTTGTAGAATCAATAAATAATTATACATTTAAATGATCTCTTTAGATCCTCGATCCTTAACGTTTCATACAATTATACTTCCTCAAACATTTATTTCTATTGGGAAAACTTCAAACCTTTCATTTCATGGGCGTATAGTATAATGAATTGTACAGTGTAAACGAGATATCGATAATTAGAAATTTTTCAAATATTTAAAAAATTTAAACGGAGGGGAAAATTAAGCTTGGATATACCCAGTTTGCTCTTGAATTTAATTTATATTGCAAATTGGAAAATCTGAAGATACGTAATTACAAAATAGTAGCAGATATGCAATTAATAATTCCATTAATCATTATATATAATTATTAATAATTTATATTAATTATTCCATATTGGTTTCTAAATGTCAATGTAATTGTATCGTAATATTCTATTATACGCAGTTATGGCAATTATAAAGAATAAAAAGCTTGCAGGTTCATTTAAATAACTCTTTGATTAAAATACATTTTATATCTATATACTAGTCTATATACTTAGTCTATATACCTAGTCTATATACTTATAAAGTCTATATACTTTAGAACTGCTGAGCACATAAAATAAAGTATCAAATGTTTTCTTTTTTTATAAACACTGAAACACGTTCAGATATCTCATAATGTTAGTGGTATTTAGTATATTCGATTATTAGAAGCTTTCTTTGAGATAGACACGAAATCCATTAAGATTTTGCGTCGACGGGTCTTATTCCTCTTCCCTCGGGACATTCATCGACCAATGTATTTTCCTTTCATGCTGTATTTTCCTTTTGCGTTGGCACGGAGACCAGACTGTACCGTGTATACCTTTATAGCGATTTCAACGAAACGCCAAACCCGCTTAGGGTATCCCTATTTGCTTCCTACTTAACCAAACCAGACAGGATGGCATAACGATTGGTAGATAAGCGGCAAATCTGGACCACCCACTATCGTTTTGTAGCTGAAGCATGTGGGTTATGAAGATGACAGTGATTGCGGGGCGCCCATTTTATTCGTTTGGATGGAACAGGGTCAATCATAACTTGGTGACAGAAGGAAGGGTGGTAAAATTTCGGATAACCTGAAGAAGATGCTGTTCCAAAAATACCACAAAATTATCTCTCTCTCTCTCTACCTCTCCCTTTCTGTTTGCTTGTTTAGTAGAGACGATATAATTGGAAAAGAAAATGAATGAAACACAAAAAAGGAAAAATAGATAGCAAACAGGAAATGACGAAACACGAATCTGTGAACATACGTATCACTGTCAATTGATCTAGTTAATCCGACGACAAAAACATCAACGTTTTAAACCGAGATAAAAAGAATAAAATAAATATCTATCAAACGAGTTGAATATATAAAAACCACGAATCTTCTGTTTATATTTCGTTTGGAATTGAACGGTTGAAAGTTGAATTTAAGTACACTGAAATTTATCAGGACTTTAACGAAACGATTGTGAACACGATACAAAGGACAAATCGCAAGTATCAGTGAGGAAAAGGAACCATCGAGCAAATCGAGAATTAATAGGATTAATTGTTACAACGGCGAGTCAATATCTCTGCTTACCTCGAAGCTTGTTGAACGAAGATCTTCTCCTTTCAATGGATCCTGTTCCTGGCTCTATAATTTTATTAAAAGTCCGTCTTTTTATCGTAATCGATCAAACGGACCTCCAGTAGCAGCTGTATACCGACAGGATCCATTTCTGCGTGGTAGATGATTCGACACTTGCAGAATTATATTCACGCTGGAAAACTGATCGACACTCCCGATAGACCGAAATTACATTGGTATATGCGGCGAAATTTTTACAGTAATTTAGAAGCGAAGCATATTAGAGTAATTCGTCGATTAATCGCGAGCAAAGGCTACGAAATTTCCAACGAAAGCATAAATTAACCAAATATATAAATTAACGCAATTTCCTATCTCACCATCGATCCACAATACGAGTCGTGTACGAACGAATTGCGATCGCGACCAACGAAACTCGAAGATTAAGAGATTAGCGGAATTTTATTTTTTCGTGTTACTCGTTTCGACGTGGCAGACTTGAAATCCTCGTTACATATTAATGAATCGTTCACGAACGTCCCAAGATCGCGACCAACGAAATTCGAAAACTAAAAAATTAGCAAAGTTTTATGTTTTTGGCACATTTGCCAATTATTTCTACGCGAGAAACTAAAAACCTTCGTCACATGTTAACGAATCTACGAACGTTTCGCGACTAACGAAACTCAGAGCCGGAATTTTGTTTCCTTCCTTCGTTTTGTCGTCGTCGTCGTCGTTCGGTCGTCAATCGTTTTGACAGGAGAAACTTGAAATCCTTGCCACGTGTTATTGAATCTACAAACGTTTTGCCATCCACAACTATCGAAACTCAAATATCAAAAAATTTGCGTATTTCTTTTTTCTTCGTGCAGTACGATTAGCAATTATTTCAGCACAAAATGCTTGAAATCTTCGTCACGCGTTCGTACACAATTCACGGTATAACAGTGTACAACTGGCGATCGTAACTATCGAATCTTGCAGACTGAAGAATTAGCGTGCTTTTCTTTCTTCTGAACACGGTTACCAATCGTTTCGGCGCGAGGAACTTGAAATTCTACAACTGTATGCGTCACGGTTCGATGTGTATCTGTTGGTTGTTGTCACTTACCATAAGAATTCTAATTGAATTCCAAGTGGATTGGCAAACGCAACAAGGAACGCGGCGCTGCGTAGTCGTAATCTGGTCGATTCTAGAAATTCCTGGCGTGGCTAATCCGCCGGAGTGACCATCGGTGACGATGCTGAAAGAAAAATACGGTGGAGGATGCAAAATAAATAACGCCTCTGTTTGGCTACTGTTGCGTCGTATTGATTTAATCCAGAACGACCAAATGCAACAGATGCATTCCTACGGGAAATCATTGCCACTTATGAACGCGAGCTCTCTTCAGCGATTCCAAATTGGCGCGGAATATTTATCCTCGCGCGGTTTATGTGTACTCCTAATTCATTGTATCATTTGCACGAATGTTGCATCCATGATAATGTAATTAAACCGATTGTATAATTAGATATTTCAGTTATGATTTATCCACAATTCAACGTGACTGTCTATCGTGAATTTCTAATTAACTCCGATTAAATTACATCATTCAGTATACAAGGAAATTCATCGTACGGAATCTGCTTACCGAATTTGTTGATTTGACAAAAATACAATTGGAATATTGGGTGGTTGATTGTAGTATATGGTAGAAAAAGGTTGAACAGAGAAATAGATTAACGTGAACATTCTTCCTAGATCGAATAGGTGTGTTTTTGATTACGATTTGAAAAAAAAAACGGGTGGTTCGAGGAGGCGCGCCCTTCAGCCAATGTCAGGCGTCGAAAGAGGAGAAAGAGTAGACAAAACGATGCATCGTGTTTTGCGACTGCGTCGAGGGAGCGTGGATCCTGGACGAATCCCAGTTCCGCTTCAGTTTACGGCGCGCTGTCGATTTCGACGAATTGATATCTCAGAGTGAATCCATCGGTAGATTTTCTCCTTGTAACAATAAATGATTACGACCTACTCTAAACACCCTATTTGAAAAAGTTACCTGTAGTAATAATTACCTGTAATAATAATAAAAAGTATTAGACGTACGATAGCAATCACGATAATAGATAGAAACGTTAGAAAAGTAATACGTAGATTAACAAGCTTTGACATTTCATATTTTATGTTTCGGCTAAGTGATTTCCTTCTAATCTCCACCATTTTATCACAGTGGTAAATAAAGAAACAAATTCGAATTTTTTCATAGAAATCTGAATTTCTTTACGGCCGGCTGATTTTCATTTTAATTTCTTATATTCTGGTTCCATAGATTCTTGTTTGAAAGCCAAAGAAGAGTATCTCGTCGACTTGAAGGTCTAAGGAACGTGAAACGACGAAGCACCGGGTTGCGACAACGTAACGAGTGAACTTGCCAGAACTGAACGCGTGTGAAACGCGGCGAATTTAAGCGGAGCGGATCTACGAAGGCCAAAGTCCTACAGTGGTGGAAAGAGGAAGACAGAGTAAAAGGTATTATTTACGAAATCTCTGACGAATCGAGTTACCGATAA
This sequence comes from Bombus affinis, assembly GCF_024516045.1. Lineage (NCBI taxonomy): Eukaryota > Metazoa > Arthropoda > Insecta > Hymenoptera > Apidae > Bombus > Bombus affinis. The sequence continues at coordinate 107,040 of NW_026108939.1, read as the reverse complement.
ACAGAACACATCGAGTTAAGTCCGTTCGACTTTATTTTACAAGATGATCAAACACGAAAGCGTTCGTAAAATTCTGATATCATTAGAAATAATTGCAAGCACATTTGCAGCTTACAGAGGAGTTACTTTAATAATTTTTAACGGAAAATCGGTCCGAAATAAAAACTACGAGATAATTCTCGACGATAGTTTTTTAGATAGACTTTTAGATTTGACGATAATTAATATATAGAATAAAAAGTAGTGCGGAATATTGAAAATAATTTGATAATCGAAGGATACAAAAGGACAATTAAATATTTCGTTTATGACGAATCATCGAACTTGTGAAAAATTTAAAGATACAAAAATGCAGACAAATATTGAAAAATATGTGATATAACCAAAGTAGAGTATTATTTCCAATATTTATGATAATTTTGAGATTAAGATGATTTATGGTGTTCTGAAGATGAAACAAATCTCCGTTTACATTTAATTGTTGTATACGTATCTTTAAGAAATATGTGTTTGTGGATCAACTTGACCGAGAAATCTGCCAATTATGAGTTCACAAAAAGTGTGATTTTTCATGAACCATACGAAAAAGATTTTGTCGTGCGGGGTAAAAAAATAGAGCGCAACATATATGTACGCAAATACGTGCAGCAGAAGAAGTGGCGAATAATTGATAGGCAAACATTTTTTGCTCGGCCAGAGTGTTCTAACACGCGAATATATAGCCAGACTTGCAAGTGGTTTTCTAATTTTAAACATTAATGCCTTGGGTCCGACAATGTGTGATCACGATGCTGTTAACGTCGTTTTAAATTAACAACGTGCATCCATTTTCACGAGTAATTCGTATTGAATTATCGTCGAACCACTGTCTTTTCTTTGCATCGCGCTTTCGAGACAATATTCTTCTGTAAATTATCCATTAACGAGTTTCCTCAATATAATATGTGTGTTGCACGAAACATGTTAAAACTTGATTAACCCTATATCAAAAGAAAGACTGGCGATTATATTGGGAAAATTTGACAGAAATCTGAAAATGTTTACGAGCAAGGGATTACGAGCTTCATAAAAGGCACCGACGTATTTGAACAGTCGTTTTTCGTTATATTAGACATCATCCTTTGTTTCTTCAAACAGAAAATTCATATGCATGAAACTACCCCTCAAAACGATTGCGAGTAGATTTCATATTCATTTAAAATTTTTCAAATATTACAGTCTCATTACAATGCTAATAAAGTTTCGAAATGTTTTATACGACACACGTACAAGTGGTTTGATAATTCTCCGAACACTTTCATGAACCATCGTATTTTACCCGATACTACGTATAGTGTGCAAAGAAATACAGCGAATAATATTGCAATGTACGCGAATAATTTGATAGAAATTATATTCTGACTAGGTCCGATATTTCATGGCATTTAAAATACGGTCGAAAAAATTCGTGTAAATGTGGACCGTCGAGTTGATGGTCATATAAATTGTATTTCACGAATTGTAGTTCGTACACGAAGAGCGAAATTAAACTCAGCTGCTTATACGTGACAAGATTAATACGGATGGAAGGGAATTTTGATTAAAACTAAGGAAAAAATTCGACTGGAATAAGCTCGAATAAAGCCTTTGATTTATCAACCTATGATCATCGAAGCGAAGAAGCGTTTGCAACAAAAATGGAAAAACGAATATGTATAGAGAAACTAGCGCATGTATGGAAAGTAGAGCGAGGGAAGAAGTTTCTAGTTATTTTGTTCGATAAGAGTTTCGGCGAATCGGCGTGGCTTGCCGCTTGCGGCAAATTTCCAGTTTATTAGATGAACATGCAGAAATCTGCATGATAAGAAAACTCTGTTAATTTTAATTCACCTGGCGTAAGAAAACTACGGGAATAAAAAAACATTGTCTACTTCTTCGCAACTAATTTTTCAATTTATCTGAATCGGCAGCCACTCGCTTATTTATGAAAGGAATAATTCCATAACGCGAATTTTATTCACTTTGAATGCAGATTGACAAACATTCCACTAATTGTTCTAAAATTAAATTCGTAACAAAGTTCTCTATTTATATTTAAGTTTATCGAGAGAGCTAGTTGTTCCATCTAAAGAACTATGTTAATATTAAATACCAAAGTGGTTTCCAGAGGTAGGAGAAAATCAAAGGTAAAGGGAAATCAAGCAGGAAGATTGTATCAAGAAGTAATGTATTCCGTGACCGTCAGTTAAGCGTACAGTGGTTGCTTCTCGTGTCAACTAAGTTTGACATAGTACCTCAAGTTTCTTGGAAATGGTGTTGCTAACACTTACCGTTTCTCATTTGCATCAAACCAGGTAAAGGTGGGCCTTGGTAAACTGCTGAATAAATTTATTTTAGATTAACAAAATAAAAAGTGGCGAGTCATTACTGTCTCTCTCTCTCTCTCTCTCTCTCTCTCTCTCTCTCTCTCTCTCTCTCTTTTATTTTGAGTTTAGAAATGTTTAATAAATACTTACAGTCGATGGATTTGTTTGCTTTGAATCTCTTACGTAGATTGCCAAAAGAACAGTTAAATTTGATGGGAAAGTAATAATACCACATCAAACACGACTATTTATTCACATGGCACACGTCATACTAATTATTTGAGAAATTCTATTATAATAATTGTCTCCTCTAAATTGTTTTTTACGATGTTACTTGAACAACGTGCACGTGTTACTTCGACAATCTGGACTTTTACGACATTTCCAAATTTTTCAATGCCAGTTGTGGTTAACAGCTGGACGTTTTATTGCTAAGATTTTCCGCTGAGATTGCGTCGTGCAAAGTCCTTTAATACGCACAAGAAATACGAAAAGCGGCAGTAAATCGAGACTCACGGGAATCCATAAAAAGGATTCACAGAAACCTTACGATACCCTTGACGTTTCCAAATTTCGTAAGTTTACCGCGATCTTTGCGATTAAAAACGTATGTAGCTCCTTCTATTTATTGTACGAAGGGTAAGCTTGCTCCTCCTTTCTGTGTAGAAGAAACTGGAAAAAAAGAGAGTATCAGTCCCTCTTTGGACTTTGTCCCTTTAAATAAGATGCAAATAAACCCGAAATAAATTATTCCAGAGCTCTCTTATACAGTTGGATCTTATTACTAAAATTTTGTAAGTCACGCGAGACACAAATTGTTGCTGTTAAATTCTCATGACGAATAGTAAAGAGCTTGTTAAGAAAAAAAAGGGGCGGAGCCTCTTGTAGCTCTGGAATATTTAATTCTGTTCTTTTGTTTATCTTTAACTAATGTACGTGATTTATCCAGGATTTGAAAATGATTGGTAAATACTTTCTTACTATTCCTGGTATTCGGCTTCGAGCTGTTCGTTGGACGTTGAGTGAAATCACTCGAAGTCACGAAAGTCACTCGATTATCGAGTACCCTCAGCATCTAGCGAAAAGAGTAGAACGGTGAATACGCTGTAGACCTTGTCAAATAAACAGGGGCTTACGAAAGTATTGTATCTGAATACGTCTCATAAAAAAAATTTTATAAACATGTTGCGTGTATTATAAATTATTTTATCTGTTAAATTGCACATTTTCCTTAGCAGATTTAATTTTATAAAGTTACATACCGCTTGTCTCGCACCATTTTAATTTTCTTACCCTTATATCCACGTTCCAATTGATTATTCGATGCAGAGATAAACCTAGCGTCACGATTAATTAAAAGAATCATATTAAATCCATTCAGCCATTGTATCATGTCCATATTATCATAATTATCGTACTATATTTCTACTATATTTCTGTGATATCTGTTGAAATATTATCTTCCATTTTATCCTATATATTATCTTCATTTAATATCTACCCAAGTATAAATATACGCTGATTCATTAATATTACATCAAAGCACGGCTTCCTTGATGACGATCAAATATCAGCACACGTTCCTTGAAACATAATAACTTTATTAAAATCCAGCCAAGCGACTTCATCTTTTTGGGGAAGTTAGAAAGATTAGATTACTGGATGACGTGTAAAGATAATTTGAAGAAATAGCAATACGGTTGGAATTTCGAAATAGGAAGTAAAGGTCACTTTTTACGTCTTTTTTATCTGGGCCTGTAGTAAAATTTAAACAACACATATTATATCAGTTAGACTAGACTACGGATTTTTATATAAATTCATATTTTCGAGAATGCAATTAAGAGAGAAGAACCTCGGTAGAAAATTGTTTTACCTAACAAGTATTAGAGAAATCATAGTACTTTGAATATTTTAAGTATTTTTTATATTATTATATATATAACGTTCAATAATTGGATAGTTCCGGGATCGATTCTGAAGTCTGAAAATCGAGTTTTTTTTATTATGAAATAATTAAAAATACAAAAATAAACAACAATTAATATGCGTCTATAACAATAAATAACGATAATTATCAACACGGGAAATAACAAGTCTTTGGTAGAATGTTTACCTGAAAATCGAGAATCGATTTTCAACGTCCTCAGCTACCGATATTTCTTCTTCAGTCTTTAAATCTTAAATCTTCAGTCTTTAAAATCTTAAATAACTATTCTGTAACCTTGCCTGTCTCTAATGTAACTCTCTGTCCGTCCGTTTGGGAAAAACGTGCTTCTTCAAATGGTCGTCCGTAAAACAAAGGAAGATCGTTCTATCCGTGAAACACAGCCTGTCGTGCTACCCCTAAAACAGAAAGAATCTCTATCCTACATGAACTCTAGGGAGTTTACATCTCCCCTCCTCGTGTTCATAATTACATCGTTAATTATCTTCTCTATAAGGGATCAGCTTACTTGAGTGGAAGAAATTCCCATCAGATCTCCGATTACCGTTATCCACTTCATATATGAAGTTTGAAATCCTTCTTAGAATTTTGAGAGGTCCTTTCCTAATTTCTTCCAGCTTATTTCTATTCATTTTGTTTCCGTTGTGGGTGAAGACTATATCACTGTATTCTTCAAGTATTCTTCATATTCTCCATTATTCCCTTAGGGACGATTTCAATCATTTTTCCACACAGTAAATGATTTGGGACAAATCCCGTTACACTGTGTCTGGTGTTATTGTACTCTTCTACGCTTTCTTCTGCAATTTTTGTCCAGTTTCTCTTTTTTTTTTTCGAATTGATCTTACATCTGATGCTGTTTACTAATGTCTGATTTACCCTCTCGTTTAGTCCATTGGAGGATGGACAGTCAATCGAGGTGAAAATTAATTTAATTTTCTTCTTTCTCGCATACTCGAATTTCTTTGGATGTCATTACTGGGTATCGATCTGCACGGATAATTTTTATGGAATCAGTTTCTCCAATCTTCATATTGTCCCAAAATTCCCATTAGGTTATTTGTTGACTGTATACTTTCTCTTTCAATTTTATCTTGGATTTCGATAGGTAATCCAATGACAATCGGGTGCACCCTCACATCTTCAGGCATTCTTCTTTTTACTTCTTTTACTTCCAATATTAGTCGTCCTTCCTCTATTGCATATTCTATGAACGAACCTGAAAGGTATATAAAATTGTAAGCATATCGTATTACCGACCAACCTTTACTCTTAACCTTTGAGTGCTGAATACTCGCGGCCTATGCCGTCCGTACTTACGGCGCGTATCTAGCGCTGACGATCGCTATGGACGAAATAATTTTTCGGTAGATTGAACTCTGTTGATTGACTATTCAAAGCACAAATCGTTATAAGTTATAGCAATTCTTTTGCGCGATATTAAATGATTGAAGAAATTTTTTAATTATTTTTAATTATTTATTATAAACATTGAAATTTACAATTAACTAGAATTTGGGTAATAAACTAGAAAACTAAATTTAGTAAATAGAACACAAGTTAATAATTTAATTGTATGTGAAAATCTCAGTGCTTGAGAAAACTAACAAAACCATATGTAGAGTTTTCTTACAAGTGGTGATCACTTCAACAATAAGGAGACACTATTGGCATTTGTTTAATGCCGTAAGGAATGCATTTATATTTATTTCACACAAATGTAGTAGTATTACTTCTACGTAGGTGTTTGGAACAATTGAGAAACCCATACATGTGTCGTTAGTCCATGCCAGTCACTTACAGAAAACGAGTATATATATCCTTAGTCCTTACTGATAGCTTTCACCAGACACCTATATGGGCCCACAGCACTCAAAGGATTAAAAGTTTTGAGAAATGCTTCCTCCAATCTTCCCAGTTGTGTCCTTCAGCTTTCAGCAGATTCCTTTGGTACTGCTTTCTTTCTGCTGTTTTTCCTAGATACTTTCTTAAACCTTTGACTTTTTCCTCATTACCTTTTATTTTGTATCTTTTGCATTCCTCTTCATGCTCCGATATCCAGTCTGTGGCTTTTCGAGTTCCTTCAAATTGTTCTATATTGAAGTTTATTTCCTCTATTTCCCTCTTATCTCATTTTCGGAGAGTCTCTAGAAGTTTTACCATGTCAATTTCCGTCTTTGTTTTTCTTGTGCGAGTTATTTCTGGTTCCTCTAAGACAATGTCTCGAAATGCGAAGCTTGAATCCGTATTGATATACAATGTTGCTGTCTCGTCATCTATTGTGAGTTTAATATTTCTACATTGGCCTACCTTGGTTAGACTGTTTGCGACCTTCTTCACTATTGGTAAACTGAATAATTGTTGATGGTACTTTTCTTCTTGATATTCCGGGGGGAAAATACAGCATATTTCGTCTTCTGGTCTTCTGATAGATTCTATATCTTCTCTATCTTCTACTGTTTCGCGTTCTCGTTCATGACGACGCGTAGGTTAACTTTCAGCAACATGGCGTAGGGAAAGTCGATTTATAAGGTTCAATAATTGGATAATTCAGGGATCGATTCTAAAGTCTGAAAATCGAGTTTTTTTATTATGAAGTAATTAAAAATACAAAAATAAACAATTAATATGCGTCTATAACAATAAATAACGAAAATTATCTACACGGGAAATAACAAGTCTTTGATACAATGTTTACCTGAAAATCGAGAATCGATTTTCAACGTCCTTAGCTACCAATATTTCTCCTTCCGTCTTTAAATCTTAAATCTTCGGTCTTTAAAATCTTAAATAACTATTCTGTAACCTTATCTGTCTCTAATGTAACTCTCTGTCCGTTCGTTTGGGAAGAACGTGTTTCTTCAAATGGCCGTCCGTAAAACAAAGGAAGATCGTTCTGTCCATGAAACACAGCCTGTCGTGCTACACGTAAAACGAAAAGAATCCCTATCCTACATGAACTCTAGGGAGTTTACATCACCCTCCTCGTGTTGATAATTACATCGCAAAATTCACGTGTGAGATGGAAAGTTCAATAAGGCGGTTATGTATATTAACCCGAAAGAAAGCTCATGGCTTTGCAACGCGTTACACGCAACACGGAATTTCCCTCGCTGAAATAATCCTATTACAAGGATACGATATTCCTTAACAGATCTCGCAATGTAATTCTCCCTCTACAACTTTTTGTTAGGTTTGAAACACGAGAGTTTCGAGGCTCTGCAAAGTCTCGCGAATCTAGAAGTCGAGTTTCAACGTATTTTCGCTTCTTATTTTATAGCTGTTAATAATTATTATCTCACTCTGCACGTACATCAAACGAGTACTTATGTAAATCCAAAGGAAACGGAAACAACCGAGAATAGTGAGGATAATTCGAATACGTACCGATTAGTAAAGTGTTTCGCAAAGAAAAAAAAAAGGAAAATTGTATCGGAGAAATAGGGGAAAAACGGTGGCGTACATCAAGCAATCTTTATGGCTGTAATACATTTATTATTCATTTATGTTCATTTTCTATCGCGTAACAGACATTGAAATAACTGGCAGAACGAGCATATAAATCTTGTATCGCTCGACCTGGCTTCTCCCGATGGAAAAATATTCACCAGCCTGGGACCGTGCATCGCTAATTACTCCGTTCTACTTTTCGAACGCGTTTCCATCCATACAGAAAAGCAAGAAGGCAAACCCTATCGCACAGTCATGAAGAGATGCAAAAGCAAGAAACCAACCAACGACATGCCGATCGACATGGTGGAAGCAGTCCTACAGAGGCTATTCACCATGGGACACGGACCCTCCCATTACGAGGGCCGCGAAGAAGTAGGAGACATCAGCTTCAGCGTCGTCATCGGCGAAGGCGATGTCGTCGATGCCGCCGGAAGAATGAACACCAAGAAGGCTGCAGGAGTCGATGGAAGACTCGAAGACTCCTGGACTGCTGGAAGCAGGAGCTGGAAGCAAGCTGGAACCAGACTGCTGGAAGACGGCCAGAGTAATACTGCTAAGGAAGCCGGGAAAGGATCCCAGTCTCCTTAACGCGTACCGGCCGATAAGCATACTCCCAGCCATGAGCAAGATCTGGGAAAAATGCTTTAAGAAGATCATCGAGAGATGCATCGGAACGGACCAGTTCCATCGGAGGCAGTATGGGTTCAGAAAGAAGAATTAGCTTAGCGAATACCGATAAGAACAGGAAGAAGCTGAAACGGGCACAACGAACGGCCCTGTGCATAACAACGACGGCATACCGTACCGTCTCCCACGCGGCACTTTGCGTGTTGACCGGGAATCTCCCGATCTACATAAAGATAAAGATGCTCGGAGAGACTTACGAGAGGAACAAGATCCATAAGACCAAGATCGGCGCGGATGACGGCAACGAGCTGAAGGGGGAACTGGAGGCGCAAGGAAATTAATACCGAGTGCGCTGCTATTTACCAAAAAGAAGATGGACATCGATCATCACACCATGCAGCTGTTAACCGGGCATTGGAGTGTGGCGGCACTCGACAAGCCAAATACCACTCCAAATGCTTCCTCCAATCTTCCCAGTTGTGTACTTCAGCTTTCAGCAGATTCCTTTGGTACTGCTTTCTTTCTGCTGTTTTTCCTAGATACTTTCTTAAACCTTTGACTTTTTCCTCATTACCTTTTATTTTGTATCTTTTGCATTCCTCTTCATGCTCCGATATCCAGTCTGTGGCTTTTCGAGTTCCTTCAAATTGTTCTATATTGAAGTTTATTTCCTCTATTTCCCTCTTATCTCATTTTCGGAGAGTCTCTAGAAGTTTTACCATGTCAATTTCCGTCTTTGTTTTTCTTGTGCGAGTTATTTCTGGTTCCTCTAAGACAATGTCTCGAATTGCGAAGCTTGAATCCGTATTGATATACAATGTTGCTGTCTCGTCATCTATTGTGAGTTTAATATTTCTACATTGGCCTACCTTGGTTAGACTGTTTGCGACCTTCTTCACTATTGGTAAACTGAATAATTATTGATGGTACTTTTCTTCTTGATATTCCGGGGGGAAAATACAGCATATTTCGTCTTCTGGTCTTCTGATAGATTCTATATCTTCTCTATCTTCTACTGTTTCGCGTTCTCGTTCATGACGACGCGTAGGTTAACTTTCAGCAACATGGCGTAGGGAAAGTCGATTTATAAGGTTCAATAATTGGATAATTCAGGGATCGATTCTAAAGTCTGAAAATCGAGTTTTTTTATTATGAAGTAATTAAAAATACAAAAATAAACAATTAATATGCGTCTATAACAATAAATAACGATAATTATCTACATGGGAAATAACAAGTCTTTGATACAATGTTTACCTGAAAATCGAGAATCGATTTTCAACGTCCTTAGCTACCAATATTTCTCCTTCAGTCTTTAAAATCTTAAATAACTATTCTGTAACCTTATCTGTCTCTAATGTAACTCTCTGTCCGTTCGTTTGGGAAGAACGTGTTTCTTCAAATGGCCGTCCGTAAAACAAAGGAAGATCGTTCTGTCCATGAAACACAGCCTGTCGTGCTACCCGTAAAACGAAAAGAATCCCTATCCTACCTGAACTCTAGGGAGTTTACATATATATGTATGTATATTTTGCGCAATTTTGCATTTTTAAATTTCCTCTAAATGCGCGAAAGTTCATAGTTCATGTACGTAGGAGGATGATGACGTTGTTCAGTTACAGATATGTTGAACATTTTATCGAAATTGGTTGATCAATGGAATCAAGTAACAGACATCGAAAGATCTTTGCTATTTTCTTCTTCTTTCGACTAATTGCAATTTCTTCGAAATCTTTTTACACTTGGTCTATTAAATTAATCCTTCCAAATTGTCAAAAAAGAAGAAAAATAATCATGTCATGTTACAGTGCTAATGAAATGAAATTTCAAAATGTTTCATGTAGCGCGTACAATATGGACATACAAGTTTCCTATTGAAAATGTCAAAATACTTATGAAAACTTTATATCACGTACGCTGTCCCGCTTATCGTGGCCAATTTAATTAATACGAAGCAAAGGATCGTAAGATCATCTTGAATCAGAAGACACACGGAAATTGGCAAGCGTAGACGGAAATTCGGGACGATAAGTCGAGACGAGAGCAAGGAAATTGAAGTAGAGCTGAGGCAGATACCAGTTGTGTGGAATAGAAAGGATTCCAAAATGGTAGATAATGATACGAGGAAAGCCGGGTTACTCAATTATCCCGATTAATCGACTGTAATGTCTTCGAGGATGTCGCTAATTAATTATCAAAGTCCACGAAAGCTTAACTCGACGAGGATAAACAAATGTTTCATATGGTCGACCAGAGATAATTAATTTTCCTTAATCACGTTCGTCGAGCCAGCAGAAATTGGTTGGTTGAGTCTAGCGGAAGACAACTTGGATCTCTTCGTCGCGCCGCAGGAAAATCTGTGATCTTCTCTCCACGTTTTTCTTTTTGTCCCTTTTATGTTCGATGGCGGATCAATATTTCCCAAGTGACGGATTACAGGCCAGGCGTACCAGGAACTGCTAGACGAAGGTACGAGCTGCTTGGAAGCTGCATTAGCTTGGTAGCTTGTGGAATAATCCGCTTGAAAAGGAGCTATTCCGCGTGGAAGCTCCGGACGCACAAAACGCTGAGGAAACGGCAACCCCCTTATGAATTATTCCATCCCTTTTCTTGTATTTGAGAATTAAAGCACCATTCCGTAGCCTGGTAGCTCTTGACCATAAGTTGAGTTCTATCAAATGTTCCATATTCTTCGACCGACTACAATTTCGGACAGAAATAAACGAACAGATAGTGGAAATAGGTATCGCTGAAACATCGTTGAATTAGGCCGCAATGGTTAGCTGGAGTTTTCGAAATTATTGAGATTTTAGTGCCGAAGCACTTTTTGATCGACGCTTATTTTACATAATTTCATCAGTTTTGTCTATTTTTTGTTTTGTGGGATTAATCGATCTAATGAATAAGCGACTAGAAAATACGGCTTGTTTACACAAAAGAGTAGACGTGTAATTACAATAATTAGGTAAATAATCTATTGCACTGCAAGGATATATAATAAATAAAATTTAACACATGTCATCGGTTATTATTTCGTAATTGGATGTGAAAGTAAAACAATATAAATAAACTTTAATAAATTTTATATATTTTTATTTCAACTTTTAATATTTCTTTTTCGTATGATAAACAGTGTAACAATCATCTGCGTGTAATGGTGCACAATTTGGCCATGAAAACACGAGTTAACTCGTGACCGGTCAAAGATGTGTTAAGTATGTACGACAATACCGTAATTCAATTAAACTTCATTAAGCGTACGTGTCTGACTTGAACGTATCTCATCTACTTCCGTTTCGACGAAAGCAAAGAGCTTCATATCGCAACAAACTGTTATATGAAACGAATTGAAAGTCTGATTTCGTTTGAAGGCAAAGGAACATTCTATCTGCTGTGTATGTATCGAGTTAACTTTAATGATCCAAAACCAGAGTTTCCGGGAGGAATCTCGTATCGTATGCAAATGTGACCACAGTTGTTACAAACGTGAACTAACAAGCGCATTGTAACGTTAAACTGGTTGCATAATGCAGGCAACTGATATCCGATACGAACATTAAGCAATAGGTGGTTTAATTTTCTAATAAACAATGTGGGAAATTTAAACAAATTGGTTTTGTGTTTCTGGCCAGCGAAATTGCTCTGACTGACTGAAATTTCGCATCGAAATCGCAGAATGGAGATGTTCATGTTTCTTCGAATGGTGGTCAGGTGTCTGATATTTGGATAGGTGCACGGAAGAAAAATAGCGTGAGATCTCGAGTATCGATCGAACGTGGAATTCATGACGACGACGTGGAAAGTCTTTGGAGAAGAATAAGAAACACATTGGCCATGATGGCACCAGAAAGATGGAAGTAGAAGTCTGGTGAAGAATCGGTCACGTCTAGGAGAAATGGCGCGCGTGAATTGACCGCGCAAAGTGCCCGTTAAAAATGAGAAACTGTGTCCCGATCCTCAAAACGAGCAACCAGACGCGAAGGCTAATTACCGTGGCACGAAGCGAATAAGATTAATATTGGGTCAACACTGAGGATAACTATGGAGTTTCAAAGAAAACAATTTCGCGAATTTACCTCGTCGAAAACAACTTATCGCGAATCTAGATTAAAATTACAATTACGAAAGGGCGAGAAAGACGGACATTTAATCGATATTAATTAGCGTAAGAAAATTAAACAAGTTGTGAAATTAATAATACGCCCTGAAACACCCGTAAAATCTAAATCGAATATTGAAATTAAATAAAAACAAATTTAATAGTAAAATTAATAAGATTTTTATCATAACATTTTATCTCTACATATTTTTACATACGTTTCAAAGGAAATAATAATTCAATACTTTCTATACGATTGCCCTGACTTTTGACCAACTTCTAAAGACCCGCCTTTCCTTTTGACATATTTTCGTGGAGTAATTAATCGTGAGACGAAGACCTCTGATCCTGCTCTCGATCGATAACCTTTCCACTAAGCAGAAGAATCAAGGTTCATCTCCGTGATATTTCATTCCCTCTGCTCTCTGCCTGGCGCGTCAGCTGCTTTCGTCGGTTTCCAACGGAACCGTATAATTTTTCTGTGGACCAGTCGCGCCATCCAAAAGAACGAGCATTACGTAGTAGAGGCTCATCGAGAAATTCTCTTCGTAGATAGGGGAGAAAGTCTTTTATCGTATGTTATACGAAACTTGTTGAGTAATTAATTAATGAGGTAATGAGATGTAATGAAACACTATTATCATGATTCGATAACTAATCGTATACTTCGAGCATGTTTATGAAGCGTATGCTTGCAATAAATATTTTCAAACTTCTACGTACATTTACAAATTCTTTTAACATTTCACCGATACAATCGGTGTAAATGTGTTTCATTGTGGTTTCAACGAAATTTCAAAATGTGTAGATTGTTTCCTGTCGTTGATAAAGATAATTCAAAATAATTGTACGTACGAAACATGCGTTTCTGGTGGTATCGTACCACGAAATGCAAATCGATCCTATATAGAGACGTATAAAGCACTATGCTAATTGCACTAAATCCTACACACGGTGCAAAGGACAGATCAGCAGCTGTGTCAAAGCGATATGGCTAAGAGATATTTGTTACATGATCGATAAATACCTCGTTAATGAGAAAATCAAATACGACGGTCAACTGGTCGCTTTTCATATCAATAATTGCCATTTCCAGAAGATCTAGTTAGTAACAGAAAATAATAGGACGAAAGCACTAAAACGGCGAAACGTCAATTCTAGTAACAAGAACGTGACAGGAAATTTCAATGACCAGTCGATCAAAATCGAGTTTGTCGTCTGAAACGCGTTCCCTCTTTGATATTTACCTTTATCCTTATCGGCGAGGATAAATGAAATTTCTTTTTTATCGAATCTTAAATACATTAGCGATACATTCTTTTTAATTACCACGAGCTTGTTTCCGAATTCAGTTACTCGAATGACAATCAATGGATTAAAGCTCTTTGCCGGTTGCCGACAACATTATAACGCAATTCCCTCGATAAAGTAGCTGTCATTCAGCCGCTTGTACCTCGTAGACGATGAATCGACAGAATTTAACGCCTTTGCCGAGACAGTAATGTAATTCGTTAGTTTAGTAACTCTATTCTTTCGCGGACGTGAAATTATTTACCTGAAATATGAAATTACTAATTGGGAAGAAGATAGATGTAGAAGGAAGGTTCTGTATTGACAAATTAAAGCACCCCTAAGATAAACCCAAGTAAAAGAGAGGGAGAGACAGACAGACAGGGAGATAAGTAAGAGAAATCTAACCCAAACCTAACTCTTATAAATGTTTCTTCTCCACCCATATTTAATTATTGTTTGAAACGCTTCAATTTTGTAAAATGAAATACTCGTAATAAATAATTCTTATCCTCCGGCATTTTTAATTTCTGTTTGATACATTTGAACGTATTTAAATAAAATATTCATTACGGTACATGACTCTTATATTTCAATATCTTTAATTTGTGTTCGATACATTTCAATTTCCTTATTTACACAATATTCATTATAATACATAATCCCGGTAAATGTTTTTGCGATTATATCGTAAAAGAAGTATATTTAATAAGATCGTGAAGTTGTAGATCTCATGATAACCGTGTTTACAGCAGCGTTAATTTTTATTCAACAACAAATAAAGATATAGGTCGTTCATTATTAAAACAGATTTTTTCTTTTCGTCTACGTATTTTTTCCTCGTTTTCCTGCTTCCGTCGGTAAACAGACGAATGTTCGACGATGTTATGAAAAAGTATGATATGCTCAGGGAAAATAAAACACACGCGCGTTATTTTGAAATGAATATCACGAACGTGTTAGTGCACGTCGGTGATTCCAGTAGTTGATATCAGCTGGATTTATTACCAGAAAATGACGTTGGAAATCTCGGCGTTGCAATGATTAAAAAGAATTGTCTCAACGAGATTTTTTCTGTCGAAAAATAAACCTTTGCCAATGGTTAGCTTTTCCCCGCTTTTGACTGTATACAGCCATCAACGAGAAAATCTCGAAGTAGTGCGAGTTAAGGGATGAACTGAAATTAAAAATTTTCAGTGGGATTGAAAATTTGATTAAATTGAAAACAAGGTAAAAAGTTTTCGCTAT
Source organism: Bombus affinis (assembly GCF_024516045.1). Taxonomy (NCBI): domain Eukaryota; kingdom Metazoa; phylum Arthropoda; class Insecta; order Hymenoptera; family Apidae; genus Bombus; species Bombus affinis. The sequence continues at coordinate 92,030 of NW_026108939.1, read as the reverse complement.
ATCAGGGCTATTATACCGCGAATGGTAGTACAGACGTGCTGCAATTCCGTCTCTCCCTTCGTATACCTTTTTTTATTACTGATCTTTAGCATCGTTAGGCTATTTTTTATTGATTGAACTACTCTCTTTGGTGTTCCTGTTTCTTTATCAGTAAAACTTCAGTTTAGTGCTCTCATCCAGTCTTTTCTTCTACCTTTTTTTTCGTATTTTATTCGGTGATATTCTTGATCTATTCTTATTCTTCGAATTTCGTGTCAGTTTTGTTTTTTATTGCTTTGTTTGTTATTTTTTTTTTTTTTTTTTTTTTTTGGTATTTTATTAGAACTTCTCTTAATGCCTTTAACATTTTTTTAGTCCCAGCATATTCCTTTTTCGACATTCTTCGTTTAGATTGCGAAACTATGTTTTAGCGTCAATTTCTTTTCTCCGGAGTGTCTCCCTTTTGCTTGATAGAATCTGCATCTCTGATAGCGAAAATCGTTCTACTTTCCAAAGAAGGTCCCGATAGTCTGTTTATTTTACCAATCTTGGATAGACACTGTCTGTGAAAGTAGGTGAAACTACTAAGAATCCCCCGGAAAGTTTCGCAGTGATCAAGTGGTCGACAATTTTGGTGAAAGTAACCACTAAATAACCAGGAAATGGACGTCGTTCACAGAAGGTGATTTGTCAAGGAAATAATTGCAAGTTTACACGGCAGCGTCTACAGAGAGACTGATTAGAGAGACAGATTATTCTCCGTCATCGATGTAGCTAGTGGACACTGTCCAAGAAAACAGTTGGAGCTGGAAGTGCACCCACGAGGCATTGAGCCATGGAAAGATTTTAGTGAGGATGAGCGGTAACTGAAGTTGCTGATCGATGGAGTGAACATTGCCCAGGGCAGAGATTCGAGTAAGGGTTAGTTATTACAAGTTACTAGAGAGAATAGCTTCGGACATTTTAGCTGATTTACAGAGAAAAATCTGACAGATTCGAAATTTGCATTCGATCCCAATAACAAAACTTGGATGAAACTCGAGGGTGCACTTTGTGGGCTTGAAGAACAGTCACATTTATAATTGCACATCCTTGTTAGTCGCGATAACTGGAGTTCAAGGGATGAAACCACCTTCCAGAATACGACACGAGAGGAGAACATTCTATTAACAAAACTTGAGTGCTACTTAATACGTTGGAAGTCAACATACAATTTTCTAAAGTGTACAAAGAATCATGGTCACAAATTTTATTCATAAATGAATTCGATGGTCCATTCCAAAAGTAAAATAATAATTTTTTATTAGAAAGAATAATGGAACAGTCCGTTCATCGTTCGACCCGCCTGTGTACATTTGAGAAGCAGAGTTTTCCATAAAAATGCGGCAATCGAGGGATGCGCGATCATAGCCAAATAGATTTGAAATTGATATGGAAACGGAAGGTTTCCGTTGCAAATCATGTTAGCTCAATACGTTTATCAGCTGATTGACAAATTCTGTGATCACTATCCGTAGAAATTTTCGCTCGTTCTAATAATCGTCGAAGATATAATTCTAATATAGTATCGTGGGCAAAAGGCCCAAGATATCGGCCGAACCGTATACAAAGTGGCGAGAGCCGTGGCGCCGTCGAGTACATCAATGTGTCGTCTGTCCTTTCGAGTGGACAGTTTTGTGGAAAGAGCCTGCGTGACCCTGGCCACGGGGTTTCGGGACACGTGTTCGATGGGACGAGAAAAGACAAAGAGACGCTAAGGGTAGAGTTAGTTGAGACGCCAGCGAGAACGAATGCAAAAGGCGTACAGTATGAGTTGAGAAGCGAGAGCGTGCGAGTGCAGATGCCGAAGACGAGAGTTGTAGAGTTGCTAGCGTTGTAGAGAGATCGAGTTGTTAGAGTTATAGAGTTGCGAGAGTGATTTGAGCGGAATAAGACTTTTGTGTTTTAGTTCAAGTTGAACATTTATCGTTCTCTGTCCAATTAATCTCTGTTATTTTCATTTATCTTAATAAATAGTATTAGGAGAATTTTACAAATCTAAATTATCCTAATCTTATCCTTTTTTTCCGATACTACACTAATTTGATTCCAATCTCGCGAATATTGCAATTTGGGAAGCTAATGAAAGGGGAAAGCCTATAAAAGCGTGTCGCGATATCGACGCGACAGGTGCTTGCCAATTTCAATGGTGTATTTGCTCGGTTTGGTTCTATATGTTCTCTCAATTTCGTTATGACATCGTGCAGAAATCAATTCCTAACGATCACCCTTTATATTCACGCGGAAATTTTAATCGCATCCAAATGTTTTTTGCGCTTTAGAACTAAATTAAGATTATCCACGAACCTTTAAGAACTTTTTCGACTTCTTCGGCAGTTCGCAACTTTCACGAATTACTTTCGTAGGACGCTGAACTTCAACATCAGCACGGCACTTGTTCCTTTCCGTTCGGTTCATTTGTACACGAACTAATGAACGGAAATTTCGATTTGAAAGTTCAAATTCTGTACCTAATTGAAAAAGTTATATTCTGGAGATTGTCACAAAGTGGATAAAGTTTCTCGTTAACTTCGTACCTCAAGATATCCGTCGTGATGAGTTTTCGCGTTACCAGAAGGAAGAATGCGAAGTGGAACACTTCTGTAGCTAAAGAGTTAGAGAAATGGTCGCAATAGATTTGTCAAACCCTGATTCTTCTCCTTAGATATAATCAAACCACAAAATCATAGAAAAATTATTGAATTCACGCCATTTATTTTTTTTAATTTTTTACTTGGGAAAGTACTTTGTTATCAAAGATGGCTATAACGTGTCTGAAAGGTATAAGCAAATTGCAGGTCGATTATCGCGAAGATATAGTCAGTTATTTATCTCGTTGATTGCATAACACAATTTTTAAAACATTTGACTGTAACAAGAGACGAAGACAATAGGATGATCAAACGTACAAATGAAATAAACTAATTTGACAGTATTTTTATGTTACTTGGATCGAACTATGCGTAGTATAATAATTTTATTCATAAACTTACATTCAGAAGAAATATATTTTAGTCTATCTCTGTTCACAATGCCTCGCATATGTTTGCTATGTTAAGAAAAAAGTTGTATTATCAAATGATGACACTATGCATTTAAGGATTAATAATTTATACCCAAAAGATTACCTCGTGTACTAAGTGGTTTCGCATGTTCTTCTACTTCCAGGAAGCGGTATTTACATTTTAGAAAACCCTTTAGCCACGCGAACTTTGCCTTAGAGTCCCGCTTTGTGAAGCTTCGCGCGAACATTCCATAAATTATAGACCAAAGAAAACAGCCTGCCTTGAAAAACTACGAAACCAGCGCCATTATGTTTCTATAGTGTATCGTGCATTTACTCGCCTCAAATAGCTTGAATGTATCGTAGTATTTTATCTACGAGCCTATTACCAACGTATTACGAACGTGTATTGAGAATATCTCTTTCATATCAGAAAATTTTCAGCTTTTACACACCAAGGAAACGATCCACCGATGCAATTTCTGTGACACAGGGACGATCGTTAGGGAGAAGTTAAACGATCCCATAGCTCATAAAAGAATATAACAGAGAATATGGTCGATAAATATACGTAAAGTGAATTTCGGATCGGATCTTCCCTGTAATGGTTACCTCTTAACAGTCCCCCATTTCCTTCGACGCGGCGATGTATCGTTCATCTTCTTCGTTAGGACGACGTCTCGCGACACTGTGCGTGGTTCTACAAATCATTATAATTCGACACAACATTTGCGAACTTGCGTGAATATTCCATTCAAAACGCTTTAAAGTTTAATCGAAGCTGAGACATTAATTAAAGTTACACAAGCTGTGGAATATCTCCGCATCGCAAACGTGGAAATAGTATGTTCATCTATCGATACTTAATGCTAGTTCATCCGTAAACACGACATCGACAATACATCAGGAACTTTTTTCTAAAAGAGCACGCTTCAAACTCACAAGTTCCGACTAGTAAATAATTAATGGAACCTAAACCATAGCTTGGACTTTCCGAATACCAATTTCTGGTTATCCCGAAATTAATGGGCCACCATTCGGTTTCCATTGCAATATCATCTGCAGTACAGAACGCTATGAATGTATTGGAACTTCTATATAGGTATTGGTTTCTACATACATATGTATATTATTGATTAAAATGTTCCCATACGCTGGTGCGTAAGAACACTCTTGAAGATATTTCATTTGTGGTTTATCTTAATATAGTTATTACCATTATACATACACGTTGCGTCGATACGATTATCTTATTTGAAATTATACATCTTTTTTCGTTAGAAATGTCTTCCCTTCATATTAAATATAAAAATATTTATTCCAACGCATTGTCCATTGTCTTGTTAAAACGAATAAAAACAGAAACGTAACAATTGTATGAGCAGGAATCAACGTCATTATTTAACTCGTAGAATATACTTGAAATTAATCGATATATTTTAATACCGTTGTTATCACTCGGATTAGCTCGTTCTAAGAAATAAGCTAGCTCGTTCTAAGGTATTTGTCCATTAGTTTCTGGAAAGTGTTCTAATGTTTGTACACAGAGAACCTCCAAAATAAGCACATCTCTCATATTCGACCAAAGTTTTTACTATTCTAAAACAGAATTACAGTGGAGTATGTTAGTATGAATATAATTGGTTTTAGAGCGTGATTCAGGTATTCGTTCCAGATCGGCTAAAAAACAAATTTATCATTCAATACACATAAGATTGAAATACTATCGAGTTAGTTTATTAATTTTTCTGTATCGTATATCCGTGTATAATATCAAACTGGGCAAATTTCCTATAACAGGTACAGAGAATCCAACACTCGTGAAAACGATAAATCAATATCGTAATATCAGCTGCTTTTATTGTGTATTGATTCTATACATGAAACCAGATTATCGCCTTTAAGAATAAAAGAATAAAATCGCGTTTTTCGCACGACTGGTCGAATTTGAACGTGAATGAATTTGCGTGGCCCATTAGAATAGATCGTTGAAACGTAGTTATACATACATCGTCCATTTTTCGGCCATACTTCATCGGCAATCGGTTTCAGTCCGTTGATCGTGGCACACCATAGAATATGTATATGACAGACGTATTTTTACAACGTTAAATCTGCGCATCGCAATCGCCATTTCGCTCGTCGCGAGTACGACCAGGATTGTCGTTATTAAAAAATTACATTTAGTCGCGTCCCGCTGCGTTATATTTACAACATGACACCTGTTACTCTCTGTCGCAACGAATTCACGGCATTTCAGTCCGAAGCAATTTCGAATAATCACTTTCAGCGACAAGGCGGATAATATTCGCATAACGTCATTAATATCAATTATTGCAAATACTACTGCAACTATGAATGCAATGACAATCCTTTTAATTCCGTGTGCGAGCTATAGTAGTAGGGCGATTTCTAAATGCCTGTCGATATTTGCCAAATTTTGTATATTTTACTTATGCAAAGAATAGTATAATGATAATAGTATAGTTTATAAAATTATGTATCGCTTGCATACCGGAACAAGATGATTTTACTAGTGCATTATCGGAGGGAGTTACATTTTTAATAATTATAATATTTCTAATAGTCTATGTGATTGGATTATGTCAAACTTGACACATTTCCGTGGCATTCTGTTTTCCGTAAATTTACTTCAACTGATAGAGTCTGACACAAGGTATACTCCTTCTATCACGATCATTTCTCTTTGCGATCGAGAAATTCCAAAACCGCAATTCAATTTCACCCTACCATATTCCGAATGTCGAGGGCATGGTACTGGTGCCATTAACGGGTCTGAAACTAGCAGATTGAATGTTTCGATCGCAAGTATGAGAGTTATTTTTCAATTGCTCTAAGAGAACGTAATACGATAGTTCTCCTTTCATCTGGGATTGTAGACGATTAAAAAAACACTTTGAGGACTACATCTTTAACACGATACTTGTAACAAGATGATGAGGAAAAGTGGGCGACATTTATAGTGTATCATTCAACAGGTCAAAATATTCATACACAAAAAGATTTACAGCTTATTTTTCAATTCATAAACAATTTAATTTTGCGGTAAAAATTTATGAATTACGGCTTTTTCTCTTTATTTTACTCCAACTTTACGTCCCTTGTTCCTGAGAAAATAAACGACGATAGAATTTCCATTGTTATATATTTAATTTCTATTTGACTCAAAATGAGAAACGCGAGATGTGAATAGAATGAAGAGAAAGTTTCATCAGCTGATTCATCGATCTATGCAGCTATCGGTGAATTTAAAATGATTTTCGAATAACTATCCTGGATAAATATTTATTTCGAAAATAATTCGTTAACCAACTATGTATATTAAAAAATAAGCCTCGAATAATATTTTTCTATATAAGCGTTTTTTCATTACCTTCACGTTTGACATGTAATATATAAAATCCTATAAATATCGTCCACAGCTTTAACACCCTGTATATCCTTTTATACCATGGCCAGGGTTGCTTTACGTTTCACTGACTGTTTGAAAACTAAGTTGGACTCTTTTAACGCATGGCACGAAACTCGTCACACGTTGTATTCGCTTCAAACTCGTTCACGAAGTTCAGGCGTAAATCTAGTCTGATTCATGGGACATAGAACATCGCGCTGAAGCTGCAGAGATCTTCGTAAAATTCGACAAACAGGGAATCGAAAGGAATATATTACCAGTCACGAAATCACGAAAGCGTGATGAAATCGTTGGAAATGTTTGTGAAATAACGAGGTTTCAGCGCTTCTGCGACGTGGATAAATTAAACTCAGATGGTGCAATTTCTTTCGAACGCAGTCGATTTCGTTCCATTTCTCTTATTTATCAACTCCGTGAAATATCACTTCGACACCACTTTTAGTTTAACTTCGCCGGTAACGAAGCAAGACAATACGTAGTTTCACAGACGGGAGAATCGTTATGGGGAGCCATAAAGTTTCGAAGAATACGATCGTGCAAGATACGCGACTCAGCTCGTGAAATTTACACATACGTTCATCGATGGTATCGTTACTACGTATAAAACACTGTTTCCTAAGAAGATAAGAAATTCCTTTGGAAATCAAACGATGTAGAACGAGATTTCATTAATTCGTGTGTATCTGCGTTTTACTTCATTAGAAGAGCTAGAACTCCTTTTCAAGTATCGTTAAAGCGATATCGTTAGTATTCGATTAGTATCAGGACATCTATTACACATTCGATTCACGTGGAAATTAAACTGACCAACTCTATCAACTTTCATTGTTCGACTTCTGAAAAATTTGTTCGATAACAGTCGTCTATATTGGTACGAAACTGAAAAAACTTTTAGAAATTGGAATTACGTATTCAGCTTGCCTTCAGAATTATTTGTTCTTTTGAATGCTGCTACTTTACATTATAAACCCTTACATTATGATAGTCAATCTGGAATTATCTTTCCAGCTGTAAATTTTTATATTGAACCATTCGTTCATTTCACCATTAGGTAGTTGAGGACTGCTGCTATACATGTCAACAATAGTAACCTTTTTCCATGGAAAATTGACTTTCTAAACAATTTGTAGCTTCTATTATAGTAGCTTCTATTCTAATTACTTTTGTATTGATTTCTCGTCAGAATATGAAGTTTCGAAATAGCATCGACGAGCATTTTCGAGTCGAACAGTTCTCAACAGCGTCACGCAGGCTGATTCTTTACCACACTTGTCTCAACAAAATTTTTTACATAAAAACTCTGTTCTTTACTAGATGTTTATAATATCTGACAAAAAATCTTATTTTTTTTAATTTAGGAAAAGGGACTAGACAAAAACAATAAATAATTATAATATTTGAACGGAACCAGGAAGTAGGGAAAATACTAAGGGATATTTGGTAAACAGACTTTTATTCACATCGAATTCCCTGATATTAAGTTTCTGGAAAACTGCATATTATATATATTTTTAAAATGTTTGTCCCGAATCCTCATTCAAACGCCGCACTGTAGAACCTGAGAAAGTGGCCTGCAAACGTGCAAACGTAGCCCGCAAGCGTGCGAACGCGGCCAGCAAATTCTGATTTTTGTCCTAAATCCTCATCTAAATGCCGTACCGTGCAGCGTTCGAAGTTCTCGCTGTCGTTGAGTTTATATCAATTTAAAATGGTAGAAAGGTCATATAGCAAAGCGATCGATCTGATTAGTTTTTATTGTGCCGCGATTCGTTATCGAGCATCCAGATATGGACGCGTGGGTTTTGCATGGGACAAAAGGAACGGCGTATCGGAAAATGAAAAATCACACTATAGCGCAAGGCTTATTCCTTTCCATTTCCAACTAAAATATTTTGAATGATAAATATAAAAGAGACTTATTTATTTATACAACGTTTGAAAATGAAAATAAAATACATAACGCATAGACGTGGATTTATTCTTTTACAGATGGCCATGAATTCGAATGTGACGAATTTGGTCCAGGAGAGTGTTTTCGTTCCATACATGCATCGCCCAGAAACGTACATTGTATCAGGATTATTCTTAATAATCCTGATAGTGGGTGTATTTGGAAATGGAATGATGATGATTACGTTGGGTGCGGATTCCACTGCAAGAAATACATCCACTGTCTACATGTTTTCGTTGGCTCTGGGCGATATTTTGGTAAGAAAGGACAATATGTGCATATATTATCTCTAATGTATCATTTAAGACCGACGTTAAAAAAAAGGATCTCTGACGTCGAATAAAATGGAAAAAGATTTCGTGCACGTTTGAGAAACGTTCAGATGGACAAGACGTGTCGAAAGTTTCCTCTCGTAAAATATAAAATGTATTCAAAATTTCATAGCATAAATTTTGTAAAAACATATTTCTATATGAATAATTAACTGGATAGAATTAAACTAATCTACTATTATTCTTGCAAGCTACAATCAAAAGATTCATCAGCTTATTAACACGGAAGGGATAAATATTTAATTGTACTTCTTGTGGTTATGATTCATACATCTTGAAAAAGCCATCTGCTACCCATTGTATTCCGCGTCTAAATATATATAATAAATCAAAATGAATGTCCAATAAGTTGGAAATAAATTGCGACAAAGCTGGAATGGTAAAAACTAACAAGCCATGAATATTCCGAATATAGATGAGAAAAATCTTTCCTTCCTTCGTCGGGATCCTTTTTTTTACATTTCGATTTCCCGTCAATCGGAAAATGTTGCTAGGACCCCATGTCATTTGTATCCCGGCAATATATCGAATTTATTCAGACTGTCGGATCGCGCGTATAAATCTGTCGCGAGCGAGTTCAGAACATCCGGTACTTTCTCCGTCATCGATTTCGCGTAGAATGTAATTAGGTACGATAACGCACGAAAGCATCTGAGGGCCCATCGTAGAAAATTTGTCTGGATATATATTATGACAGTTTTATTGTCATTGTCGACTGTCGTGGTTATATTGATAAAATGTATTATATCGTACAAATACGCAGACATTACTCTTTATTATCACATATAATATAGAAGAATTTAAGTCTCCTAGAAATGTATAATTATTCTTGTATAATACAATATATTTTTATATGATATAGCGATTTCTGTGAATTGTATGCTTGAAATAAATATCTTGTAACTTCTATACATGTTCTTTAGTTTGTTACATATATTATCAATATGATCATAATAGTCTAGTAACGAAATTTCAAAATTTTTTCTATCACACACGTAATACGTTCATAAAAATCTCTAGAAATATTCAAATATTTTCATAAATAATTTCTAAAAGAAGCACATGCTATATGAGACCTTGAATCAGACGTTAAAATTCCGTTGTTCTGGACACGTAATCGTGGACCAATAGCGAGTTCGATTATAAACGCGCTTATTTTCGTGGATATCGAGCTTACTTTATGATATATGTAGCTATACATCTTGATCCATGGACAATTTATAGCCGGACGGAGAATAATCAAAGATTAATGCGATCCATACGATATCATCTGTGAAAATCATAAATAAATATTTTCTCGATTATAGTGTTCGAACGATCATGCTTAAACAAAAAGAAAATGTGTATTTCACGATTAACACTGAGAAAAAAGTGCAACAGCATAATTGAGTGTTCGATCATACGACGAAATTTCTACATCCCGCATGAAATTGCAGAAAATTCGCTTAATCTACATTTTTTATTATAATATTCAATACAAAACGTTCCTGTTAATATCCCCCTTTTATCTCGAAATTCATCAGAGACGTCCGTATTTCAGACGAAATTTAGCGAGTTAATGAGGGAATCTTTTTTTCGCAAATTGAGTGAACGTTACACAGTATGTTAAAAGGACGTGGGATGTGAATTCATCACGAATATTTTTAATAGATTTTTCTGTATCATAATCGCGGATTATTTTTATTTTAATTTTCTCGATAACAATGAATCCTGATAAATGTTTTCCTAATAATTTTACTATATGCTCGATGCCGTACAAATATAATATCAAGTATTGTTTATTTTATCGCTCTCACCTATCGAAATGTCGAAGGCGTCGTTTTCAACGAAACAGATTTTCAAACGTTTCCCATATATTCGTAGAATTCAATCAAATTTCGCAAAATTACAGAAAAATATTCAAATAAAATTTCGATAAAGGGTTTTCAACGAAACAGATTTTAAAACGTTTCCCATATATTCGTAGAATTCAATTAAATTTCGCAAAAGTACAGAAAAATATTCGAATAAAATTTCGATAAAGGGTAGATTGAATAACACGAGTACAATTGACCGTGGAAATACAATACAATAAAATACACGTGTATATTTTTAATTTTAATTTTCGTTTATTTCAGGTGATCCTAACGAGTGTACCACTCACGTCTGTTATATTCACATTCGATTCATGGCCGTGGGGACAGACAGTTTGCAAATTATCGGAGTGCGTCAAGGATATTTCAGTCGGTGTCTCAGTTTTCACTCTGACCGCGTTATCAGCCGAGAGGTAAGTTGTCAAACCCAGTTACGGTTGAGGAAATTGTTGTCTCAGGGATAGGCTGGTCGTCCTAACTTTAGTGAAGTTCCGCCCCATTAATGGACCAATCGACTCTTTAATCAGTAATCGAAATGAAATCTCAAACGTCCAATTTCCTTTTCGCTATTAAGAAAATCAATTAATTTACATTAATAAGAAAGTTCAACGTTAAAATAAAGTATAACTGAAGAATTCATTTAATCAGACATCATTTAATCTTAACCCTGCAATACTGCATTTATAAACAATCCAATTAACGCTATATTGAAAATTACATATCATTTTATTAACACAACGCTTATTTCCAACAAACGATACGTTGCTAAATAATTTTGATTTCTTCCATGTCAAATAATTATCAGGATCTATCTGCATATTTGAATTAGTATCGTTAGTGACGTTTAATAAAACAGAAGGCGTTAAACACCCTTGTCCAATAGTAATAAATTTAGTAATAAAGCAAATAAAATAAAATAATAAATAAATTGTAAAACAGAAATCTATATATAATCTAAGATTTCTATCTTGCCAACATATTAATATTACAGTTGGTACATTTGTTGCACGAGACAGCTCGGAACGTATAAATAACAACCATTTCTCAACAGTAATAAATACACGCACAACAGCCATCTGTAAATGAAACATTTAAGTGGGGTATAAATTACTCCGTTCTATAGTATTTCAGGGTTAAGGTTTCAATAAAAATTGATTTACAAATAAAAGAAAGATATGCTCGTGTTGCATCGTAGGTACTACGCGGTTGTAAATCCTCTTCGGCGCCATGTAGCCGGGATGAAAGCAGTACCATTGGCGCTACTAATAGCTTGCCTTATTTGGGTGCTGGCGATTGTTTTGTCGATGCCTGCTGCTCTCTTCTCTGACGTGATGGACATCGACATAACAACTAACTCCAGCATCCACATCTGTAACCCTTTCCCCGTGGAATTGGGTGAGTATCTCACACGCTGAAATATTGGACATTTCTCCGTGTTTTCATTTCACACCCACGAAGTCGTATTAATTTATTTCTCGTTCTGAAACGCAGGGGCAAGCTATAGGAGAGGGGTGGTGCTGTTCAAGTTCCTGGCTTATTACATCATTCCTCTACTCATCATATCAGTATTTTATTTTCAAATTGTTCGACATCTTCAACTATCCACCAGAAATATGCCCTGCGAATTATCTCCAATGCAGCGGCTGGAGCAAATTCGATCACGCAGAAAGGTAGAGTGAATCGATATTATTATGAAATTATACAATTTTCAAGTAAATCTAATTTTGACACAAAAGTTCTATATTTGGTATACAAATATTTGGTATACAGGTATACCAGTGAAAAGGTGTAGAACAGAGAAATTGAAATTGCTACCTGTATGATATTTTTATGAAATTACACTGCTTATATATGCAGTCAACTTGCAAATAAATTTAAATTCTAATAAATTGTTACTTAGACTGTGATGTAAATTTTACTGCACTCCTTTTGCATTCGTTCTCGCTGGCGTCTCAACTAACACTACCCTTAGCGTCTCTTTGTCTTTTCTCGTCCCATCGAACACGTGTCCCGAAACCCCGTGGCCAGGGTCACGCAGGCTCTTTCCACAAAACTATCCACTTGAAAGGCGCCACGGTTCTCGCCACTTTGTACACGGTTCAGCCGATATCTTAGGCCTTTTGCCCACGATACTACAATATTTTTAAACGGACATATCGTAAAACTTGCTGACAAGCGCTAGTTGTCATGTCAAATCTTTGTCTGTTCTACACGTAAGATGATGGAAAAGAGAGAGGAAGAGAAAATCTTCTGTATATTCTAGAATTTAAGAAGTAATACTGTAATGCCTAATCTACATTTAACTGTTTATCTCAGATTTTTTACTGTCTTACTAAAAAATATTCTAATCTAGGTTTCTAATAATTAAATTTTAACTAATTAGACCAAGTACCAAGTTAGTTGTCCCAGTTTAATACGTATCTTTCGTTCTCTGTGATCAACAGGTTGGAAAAATGGTGATCTCCATCGTCCTAATCTTCTTCATCTGCTTCCTGCCGTATCACATCTTTATGATTTGGTTTCACTTTTTCGCATCAACGCTGAATGACTACAATAAATATTGGCATATCTTCAGGATTATTGGTTTTGTCATGACCTTCATCAACAGCTGCGTCAATCCTTTGGTTCTATATTTTGCCAGCACAACATTTCGCGTGAGGTGAGTATGACAAGATAAGCGACCTATCAAATGTCAGCTATTAAACCTAAAACATAGTAAAACGAAATAACAAGTCGAAGCACACATTCTCCTTAAAATACTATATATAGAATGGAAATGTTTATGCAAATTTATGTTCTTACGAACACGATTAGAAAAATGGAACCTAAACAGAATTTTGTTCCACTCCCCTTCTATCTTTTTCCATGTTATTTAAATATTTTGAAATGCATAAATATCAGCATTCTAATTATTATATTACATTCTGTACTACATGTTGCATGAAATGATAACATATCCATACTCATTTCACTACCTCTACATCATAACTGACCAAAGAAACAACAAAGCAGTATAAACGAGTACACGTCTGTAAACAAACAGGTTTGTAAACCGAAAACTCAAAAAAGCAAACAAACAATTGAAAAACAAACAGAAAGCTTTTCATATCTGAATATAAAGTTTCGTACTGATCGATGAACAACGTTTTGCTTACAGATTCAACAGATATCTTTGTTGTTTTCTGAAGAAGAGGAAGTCAAGCGTCTGTCAAGCAGGAACGAGCAGCGATGGTAATCGACGAATGAAATTTTCACAAAGGAAACGAATGGTTAGGCGAAGGAAATTCAAGGAAACCAGCTTCAGCTCGACGTCCCGGAGAAACACACAGGAACTGAACGCGACCGTTCCTCGCGAGTTAAAAAGTACCGAAGACACAAGACCGACCTAAGACTCTAGATCGTAATTCATTTTTTAAAACAATCCCTAGATGTCAACACAGCGAATATTTTGTTAAAAATCAAGAACCATTCCCAAGTAGAGTAGATCTATGTTGAATGTTTCAATTATGTTTAATGATCAATTATGATTGAATTACTAGAGATAATGAATACATGTGTCAAATTCTTCATTGTAACTATAAATATTTGTAAATCTATATGTGCAATCGTGATAATTTTTTTTTTTGATGTAAAGTATACCTTCAGCTTTTAACTTAAGAATTTTCAACATCATTAATTGTCTTCGATGTAAAATAATAGTGTAATATATAGTGTAATATATATATATATATATAGTGTAATATATAATATAATATAATATATAGTGTAATATATAGTGTAATATATATAATAATAGTGTAATAATAGTGTAATATAATTAGTTATCACAGTTCTGTATCAAGAAGGACCGGTTCTGGTCCTTGGACGGATTGTATCGGGGCAAATTGAACAACGCATGTAAGAGAAGAGAGGATCCCGACGTTACTGAATCGCGTGGTGAAATTTAATTAGAGACGGCGTTAGAAGGGACTGTGTGCATTAATTGTGTTCTGTCTGACGACCTTGCCCCCTTCGCTTGTTAATCGAGAATTTCTGTTTGACGTGTACCCTTGTTAACAGGATTTAGCCTCGCACGTCTATTGGCCGTCGCGTTTCCGTAAGTTATAGATGTTCTCGTCGTTCAGATAACGTCTGGACGTCTTCTCGATACCCCTATTATAACTGTAATTAGGCCACGCAAGGACGGAATCGTTTCCAAGTGAATCGATGCAAGGTTGGAATATATAAATGCCCGGACATAACTTGTAGCCAACTGACTTGTACCATAATCTTTCTGTGTTTCTGTGAATAAAAATTGGACTCGGGTTTGTTATTCCCACTAGACGTACCGTGCTGTGTGTTAAGTTGGCTTTCTGGATCGTTCGAAAAAATGACCGAGCATTGCGCGGACTGTGCCAAATATCGCCTAATGCTTAGCTATTCGAGTTACTATATTCACTGGGAAATATACTAGTTACTAGTCTCACTGGGAAAAGGAAATTGTTTTATTATTATTTAATTAATTGTTTTCTATGTTTCTCTTCGATTCTCTTTAGTAGCCAACTTAAAACAGTATTTGTTCATTATTCGATAGAAGTTCATAATAACAAAACTACAAAACTTTCTGAACAACCTACTAGTAATTGGGTATGATTAAATCATGTTAACATGTAGAGTGTTGACAGTGTCCGTGAATTTGAAAAATTTATTACAACGCTCGTGTAGTAGTGACCTTACGAAGAAAATAAACGTTCCTGTCGTTTCGAGAGCTCGTGTTTTACTCGGAACAGGTGAAGGCTGGTTTTGGAAGGCAAAAATAGGAAGAACTCGAGAAAAATTTCTGTGCAACGTGCAAAATGGAAATGAAATGATGCTGTGATCGATAACGATGCGTAATCCTGAAAGAAGCACGGTAAGCCACGTGTTGGAACTTTACGTGGAAATTATCGAGAAAGGTATTTTTCTAAGAAATTTCAAATATCTCCTTTCCGCGTTGACTGCAAGTAAGATACGAATACCAGACATGCACTAGCAGCAAAAAGTGTGCAATCAATATGTGTTTCATAAAAATAAAGAATTTTCTAAATAATTCAGCTTAGAATTGAGGTCAGGTTGTATCAAGTATCCTAATACTTATGAACAGATGTATACGTAATACGAAAGACTTAAAAATCTGATGCAGATGCCAACGACCAATTACCATAACATTAACAAACCAAAACCCTGTCCAGTTAACACAGCACTTCCACGTCCTTTCAACCTAACTTCCACGAATAAACCATTCTTTATTCCATTGTACAGTTTTGTTTCCATTTTGCGTAAGAATCGATAGTAACCAGTGGGGCAAGATTTATTAGAGTCTTATCCCCGCAATCTTCGGTGAAACGGGTAACAAACAGCAATTCTATGGCCGCTGTTCCGGGATGTCCGTAACGTATTCGCTGTGAGTTTCGAGTAAGGGGCGCGTGCCAACCGCTTTTATCGGGCACAGGGCACGCGTCGAACAAACAGGGGTTCCCGATACAATGGTTCGCATCTGCAGGGGTGGCCCAGTGCAAGGGGCACATTTCTAGGTGTTTTGAAAGGGGAGCGGAGAGAGGGTGAAGCCATGGCAAACCGTCACCCTCGCAGCAGTCTCTACTGCAACAAGGGACTGCTACGATTTGGACGTGGTTAGTCGATGCCCATCGACGCCAGTCAACGGTCTTCCTACATTCTTAACTACCGTACTCTGGAAAGAGGAAAGAATCGTCTTTCGGGGGAAGGAGAAGAATCTGGATGGACGAAAGAACCATTAACGCGAAGGGGAAATATCTCTGATCCAGGGAGGAAGAGGAAAGCTACAGAAGCTTAAGACCGAGATCAGGAATTTATTTTTGACTACCGTTAATTCTCTGCCACAAAGAAAGTGTTATCGCGTGAAGTCGTTCGTAAAAGGTCGTTAGCGGATCGATGGTGAAGTTGTTTCGTGGTTTTGTTGTGTCTCAGTAAGAATGAAAAGATATTCGTCGGTAAGTGGTTCGAGAAAAAGGATTTTTGTGTACACGTTTAATTTTTAATTGTGTTCTATTCGTACGATACAGGCTCCGTGCTTGGCAGATGGAAACAACGACAGCAAGAAGGCCAAACCGATGAAGGTAAATTCCATGAGTGCGGCGCGAATGTCGATTATGAGAGAATTATCGATTCTGCAAATTGTAAGATATAAACTAAGTACTTAAGAGCGTGTATACTCATGTGGTGTTTATACAGGAGCCGAATGCCAGAGAGTATCTGCAGTTGGCGCTGGCCAGAATCTTGGAACTGCAACGAGAGATCAAAGAGGGAACGTACACAACGGACTATACCAGCGATCTCGGTAATATTAATTTATAAATTTATTATTCGATTTTTCCAGCATCTTCTCTGGTCTCTTTATGAGGCCTCTTTGCCATGATCATTAATTTCCTATGCTCCTCAGAAATTTGAAACGTCTCCGGAACCCAAGTATCTCGTATCTGTTTTTTGAAAACTGTCTTGATATTCTATTTAGCTTCCTTGCAAGCTAATTTATAACGTAAAGCATTAGATTTATAATGATTCAATCCATTTTCTCTCATGTATTGAAAAACATCGTAAAAAGAATTTTATTCTTTGAAGAAGTTTCCGATCATTTTTCGCTGCATGTTATAAAAGTGATATTCAGAAGAATTTTCATATTAAGTACAAGTGAAAGAAAATAATGTAGTATCGTGGGCAAAAGGCCTAAGATATCGGCCGAACCGTATACAAAGTGGCGAGAGCCGCGGCGCCGTCGAGTACATCAATGTGTCGACGGTCCTTTCAAGTGGATAGTTTTGTGGAAAGAGCCTGCGTGACTCTGGCCACGGGGGTTTCGGAACACGTGTTCGATGGGACGAGAAAAGACAAAGAGACGCGAGAGTGATTTGAGTGGAATAAGACTTTTGTGTTTTAGTTCAAGTTGAACATTTATCGTTCTCTGTCCAATTAATCTCTGTTATTTTTATTTATCTTAAATAAATAGTATTAGGAGAATTTTACAAATCTAAATTATCCTAATCCTGTCCTTTTTTCCGATACTACAATAATGAAACAAACAAATATCTTGTGATGTAGTTATGATATTAGCAAACAATTTTTTAAATATTGTTTTTGTAATGTAAAGAAGGCAGAACCGTACAAAGTATAGAATCAAAACATAATGGACGTAGAAATCGATATTTTTACTGATTTTGATTTTTTGTTACTATCATAGAAAATAATAATTCTTTAAAATTGGTTTACAAACCGGAATCGATATGTAACAGTTTTCGTGCCTCAGAGATTCAAGACAGAATGCTGAGAAGCTTGGACCTCCATTTGGCGAGTAAACAAAGAGATTATACTGCCAAATTGATGAGGTCGGGCATTTAAAATGGATACTGACGGGATTTTATTGAATCTCGTCGTTTCACATTGAAACAATGGTGAAACTTTATGAAATATTTGTACTTTTGCTGATTTTTTAAGATTTGTGGTTAAGACTTTGTCTAAGCTTCCATCAGGGTCTTGAATAGTAAACTGCGAATATTTATTCAAATTCATATTTTTATGGATACTGCTGAAGGAATGCAACCTAAGCAGAAACTTGCTTTACTAAATATTCTAACGACTACTCTATTTTGCGTACTTTATATATTTTTGCATATTACGTACGTTCATAAGTTTCTCACAAATGCATGTTCGCAGTTTACTTGATAATCACTTTTTATCTAGTCAAACTTATTCAAAGCTGTACCTGTTTCTATTGAATCATTCTAGTCATATACACGAGTCATTGAATGTTAATTGCGGAAGTTATGTTAGGCCTACACGGCCTAGAGTCTCCTACCGCTCTCACAGTATCCAGAAGTCCGACAGCTCCTACAGCTCTCAAGAGCCTAGAGCTCCTATAGCTCTTCTTCTCTCATCTAAGAATAATCCTTCTTTTCGTTATCTGTATCTTAATCAACGGCGTTACTACTTTGTGTGATTGTATAAAGTGTTGGAAATATACATTATTATAACTCTGTGACTCCCAGTGTTATACCGCAACAACTACCCCGATTGTCCTAACCGAAATACGGGGATCGAACTATTCGTGGTGTTGATTATTCTAATCGTAACGGGAATTTACGATTCCCGTTGACGCGTATTCTAACGACCGCGTCTCCCCGCGATAGCTCGAAAATACAATATACAATTAAGAAACAAACAAACAAAGGAGTTTAAAAGGTATTAATACGACTTAACATTTAGAACGCTGTATAATTTTTTATGTCGATTCCCGCATAGCAAAAGAGAAAAGAAAGAACGCCAGAATGTTCAGCAATGAATGGACTAGATAACTTATGCCATTTGTATACTTGTATAGAAAATTAATTTGCCCCCTGCCATACTTAGTTCATCTCAGAATAAATTAGTTCCGTAAGGCTTATTTATTTTTTATTCTATTCACATTTTGCGAATCCTCGAGCTTGTTCTGGATAAATGGATTGCTCGGAGATTTCCACGTGATGCCTAATAAAATATTATGCATATTTATGCGGTCCACGAGATAGAATATAACTCTAAGTGAAACGTAACAGTATATCGACAGAAGAAGGCACCATTCGATATCGATTTTTTTTCTTTCTTAATCGCCTCTGTTGATTATTTCTCGCGCTTTCCTTCGTAGAGAAAAATACTTTGCTCGAATGTTTGACATTTCTTAATGAGACCGTAGCACAGTATACCGCTAATTTTGTGCCTAGAAATATACATCTATCGTTCGAACACTCATACACACTCGAAAAATACAATATTCGTTATTTCCTTGTTAACAATGATATCAGGTCCGTTTTATAGTCAAACTTTATATAACGCTACGATATAGTATCTTTCAATTGTACTTTACAGTAATAAAAATCCTAATATCGTCCAAATCTCGAGGCTTACAATCGTTGTGCTAGGAACTAGGCAAACGAAAATACATAAATCTAAAATTCTATCACCTATAAATAGTACAATACTAAAAAAACTGTCTTTCGTGTGTTCGTTGTATATATTATATCAATATTTTGAAATAGAATTTAATACGAAAGACATGTTTCGCATTCTTACAATTTAAAAGATTGCCTGTCTTTCTGAATTTTACGATGTACAATTAAAATATTTCTTGCGATAGTCATCTGCGACATATTAGACTTAATGTAACATTTGACTTGTATATGATTATTAAAATTAAACTGCTTAAACATAACGTATAGAGGGCTCCAGCAGTAGGATACTAAATTATTGCCAATGGGAACAGAATCAACGAGGAAAAACATGACAATCGGAGTACATCCCGCGAAGGTAACGGAACTCGACGATAAACAAGTCAAAGTTGAAACGACCTAAGTTTCTCGGGATTCATGAGAAAATGAAAATTTCAGAAATAAATATCCAGTCTCGATAACGATTATTTGATTTTACGTGTCGTTTCTTTCACGCGATCTATCCAATCTATTTATCTAGAATTGACTCCGATATCATCATCTTCCGTCTCATCGAATCTGTATTTCTTAAAGATACCTTAAAGCGATCTACTTATACATATATATGTACTAATAATATATTCAATCCATACTTGCATGATATTTCAAATCTTCATCCCCTGCCTGAATTCAAAAGCAAAAATATTCCAAGAAGACATCACTGCTGAAAGCTCCAGGGCTTACAAACAAACAGACATCGAATTTTCGACATGATCCTGGATCTCCGAGCGGTTTCTCAGTGTTGTTGTACGAGAATGGGTCCGCTGCCAAGATTTCGCCAAGGATCCGGTATGTCGAAATGTGCTGGGACTGTGAGCAGAGCATCGTCCGCGGTTCTGTCCGCGCTACAATTATTCGGCTTCACGCGAGTCGTGTTTATGCACTCGATGGGTAACTTGCAGAAGTCCACCTTGTAATTGCAACCCTGGCTGCTGACTCGGATGATGGTATGCAGTGGCACCTCAGCATAAGGCACCTCTCCCGGTTTTTTATCTGTGAAAACGCCAATGATGCAGCGCAGAATAGCTTGATGAGACACGACCAAGATGTTGTTGGATCTCTGTAATTCAGCAATAACCGGTTCCACGCGGTGCATGGCGTCGATGTAGCTTTCTCCCCATGGATAACGATAGCGCAGCTTATCTTGATCGCGCCATGCAAATTCCTACGCAAAAGCATTGATTTAGAGATGTAGAAGGTATATACGCTATCTATGTACTATATACTAAAGTATATAGACTTTTGCCTAAGTCATAGAATGGTTCGTACATCGAGGTCCCCAAAGCATTAAAACCTAGCTTATGCAAAGTCAGGGAACAATGGCTAATTTTAAACATAAACTTTAATAAAGTAGACCTGCGATATAATATTCAAATCATGGTATGATTTAAGTTTCGTTATAGTACACGGTTAATAAGTACACATCAACTTCGTATTGTAATTATAAATTTTTTATTATTACCATCGTTACTATAATGGTATGACGAAATTAATGCAGTATAAAATATATAAGAATAGTTTTATTTATACATGAAATATAAATAGGTCCCGGGACGTAATAACATAGAACAATTATTTAGCATTTCACAAAGGAACAATATGAAATAATGTTTTTTTTTTCCACCATGTTATATAGTCCCCATCTGGTATACGTATATGCGTATGTAGAGAATATATCTATTTGTAGTATTTTATAAGGTTGTAAAAATTAGGAAGAGCACAATGTAATATATTACAAAATAGAAATTAAAATTTGTTCAAAGCGCCGCAAATGTTGATTTACGTAACAAGTCTATTTAGCGTATGTAATAAATCCTCTTAACGACCGTGTTGAAAACAAAAACGGGAAAAATGAAAAACTAACGAATTAATGATCAGACACGTGACTTGTACACATAATACAACCACAAAATAGGAAGTAAAAAAGGAAAAAAAAAGAAGAGACACAGATAATTGTTGGTCGAATGGAAATAATACTACGAAACCGCTTATTTAAGATGACTAATATGATTTAATGAACAGGTTTCGTTTTTAAGTGTAGCAATTGGCAGTAAACAAAACAGAATTCCCAACCTTTAGTGGAATCGCCGTTCCAGTTGAGTCTGCGCGAAAGGCATTGTGCCACTTGGCTTTTTCCACGACCTGGTAAACCGCACATCGCGATTACAACCCCTGAGAATTTTCGGGGAGACTTCATTATCCCCGACGTCCTTATTGTGATTTTATCCTTGGGTTCTGAAAGCAACAGAATCTATGATACTCGTGTAATTAATTGCATTCTCACTTGCTTGATGAGTAGACGTATGGCCATTGATAAATATCAAGGAGACAAAGGATTGTGCAACAAAGACGCGAGTATGAATGTACAGATCGTGAACAAATTTACCAACGCCAATACGCGATTACGATAGAAGTCAGATATTTTCTAAGGCATTTCATTGTAGCATCCGGTTATTTTTATGTGTATAATAATATAATAATAACGACCAATTTTAAAAGATGCACCCAAACGACTATGATAGATCTGACCCGGTGCCAAGCTAGTTTGTTAAGCCAGCCAACAGTCGAATGATCGTTAACAATGTGAACGTATGTGACGTAATTCGATAGAAAATCGAACAATGTGATCGTATAATAGTAAGAATGAAATTAGTGAGAAAATTATCGTTTCCCTCCGACGCATCTTCGATTCACAAAAGAACTCTTTCTCGCGCGCTATGAACAAGATGTTTTAAATTTTTATTTTGTTTTCGTCGAATGAAATATTTAGGTTTCTACGAAACAATGAACGTAAAAGTGAAAATAAAAGATATACGCGAGCATTATATTGCGTGCAACATTTGCATGAGCATTCTGCTTTTTACCCGTACATTTAGATTAAAATCGTTTTCACTATTGATCGATGGAAGAATAATCCTTACCGATCACACACATGTTCTTTACAATGTACCGTTAACAACACTGTTCGACAATCAACTAATGACGAATCAATAATAAAGAATGCGTTTCAATGACACAACCGGCTAGACGAACTCGCGAACTTCAGAGTGCGAATTTCAACCGAGTACTGATGCCTTCCTGTTGGGTTCCACGTTAAAAACCGAGCGTTGGTGAACTTTATATTTAGAATTCTCTCCTCATGCTCGAGAGCTTTTGGCTACACTTTTGCGACTGCCGCTTCTTTCGCGGTATTAATCTCAACAACAAACTTTGTTTTTTGTTTGTTCGACATTCTGACTTATTCTATTCTCATTTTTGGAATACGGATATTCATGCGAAATATTTGTGAGAAATATTTGTTTCACTCGCTAAATGTAGCAATTTTATAGCTCATATATTTGAAAAGTTCGTAGCGAAATTCAAATAAAATGTATTTTCGTAGAATTGACATTCTATCGAATATAAAATACAATACTGCTTCATATAAATTAAATTTATGAAATCTCTATAAAAGGTATAAATTAACCCCTTCAAATTTTATCGCAATCGATTACAGAGCTTATCAATTCTCGGAAATGTTGCGAACTTTTCAAACACCTTCATATTTTTATATATGTTTTATATGATTGTGTAATTATTTGGATTTTTCTATATTTCTCAGAACCGTATAAATATCCGCGATCTACGTATTTGATTGCTATATTTTCCAAAACTCTATATGTCATGCGATAATTTATGTAATATATCGTGTAGTCGTTCGTAATCGATATGTAATCGTACGCAATATATTGCGGTGTATAGAATGAAAGTTCAAAACAGGATTAAAGTTCAAGTACGAAAATACGTACGACGACCTGTCTGTAACGTTATAATTAACTCGCTGTTTACAATATAAAAAATTGAAATGGAGTAAGAATTATCGAATTATCTGAGTTCACGAAATTCGACATGGCGATAGAAATATGCGTTATCGCGTGTTGTTTCGAATCGGCATGTCCTTGTGCCTAATAATCGAAGCTCGAAAAGCGATAAAGGTCATTACATTTGGACTAATTTAACGAATCTCTGAGTAGATTTTTTACCATAAGCAAAAGCACGTACGCCACGGAACGATTTCGTCATTCGCTATATCTGTCTTCATTTTTATTTGCGTGTCTGTTTTTCTCGACTTAACGCGTGTCAACAAAATAATTACGAATTAGACCCCTTGATCCGTGGATAAAAGAGCTTCGATGCACGTTTATAGATTATACAAACGAATCGCACGTTTCGCTTTGAAAAATAAAACGTATTGAAAACGGAAGTTTTTCAACTCAAACAATCGGATGATATACCGATGTATGTATATTGTTTTATAATTCAAAGTGCAGCTTCGAGTGTCGTATTTACCAAGCTGTTGCACGCGATACACGATCAATACCGATCATTCGCGTATACCGAACGATGTACTATCACCTATCGAGAATCCCCATGAAACCAGCTTTAACAGTTGGTACGTTGACCTGAAACGTGTCGTCACTCGATTTATTATTCAAGCGTTGAATTGTAACAACGCATGTACTCTCGCCACGCTACGGCTACCAACGTATGCGTGAATACTAAATTATTCCATGGAATATCGTGTCGATAATATTTATTTATCTATGAACAAATGGCAATGAAATTTGTAACGTCAGAATACAGTAATTAATTATGAAAATTGCGTTACGTCTTCGCGAAGATTCATCACGGTCATTTCCATATGCTGTCATGCGCAGGATAAGAACAAGCTCAGCGGCAGAAAATCAATAATCGGTCTTGTGGAGAAAACCATTTTGTTGCATCGGAACATGCGCTGTAACGGCAGCTACCACTACATCGCATTTCACCAAATTTGCCACAGAATTTCGTTAAAAAAAAAAAAAAAAAAAAGAAAAAGGAAAAAGAAAAATTGAACTGACAGCTACTTGAACTAGATAAAACAAGACAATTTCTGGAACTCATCGTACTCGAAAACTCTTGTCAGAATTTTACGATAGAGAGGAGCTTAAATTATTGAAGCTTTATAAAATTCGAAAGCACTTGAGTTTGATAAGATGAGATACTCGTGGGACCTGGTACGATCGTTTAGTTACTGAGATATAGAAAAAAGAAACGAAACTTTTGATAAGAAACCACCGTGCTCTGAGATAAGGAGCATTTGCGTCAACTGAGTATAAAACGTATTACGATATAAGATACAACTCTCTCACAGCTGACAACAGCTACTTTTTTCCCACTGTATATTTATAAGCTGTGCGTATCTACAAGGACAATATAAATAATTGGCGCGTGTTGATGATAATGCACGTGTAACGACTACATGCACGGCTGATCATGAAAGTAGCAGTTCAAAGAAACACAAGGGACACACCCTCGATCGTGGAGTTTTTAGTCTTATTGGCGTACAACTTGTACGATGTGCAATGTGCACATTCCCGTTTCACGAGCTAAGATAATATCTCTCATGGGATATCCTTGAAGAAATTTTACCTTTCGTTTCTCCCCTCCCTCTCTCACTCCCTCTTCCTCTGTCTCATTAAATTCTTTCACGGTTTATCGCGAGGTAAACATTGGAACGTGTAACGAATTCTTACCAGCAATATCCACGTTGTCAAAAGACATCGTTGTCTCAAATAATTCTATGTTTAAGTTCAATTAAATAACGAAATTAATAGCGCGTCTTAGAATATATCAGTGAAGTTTCTATGTGGTACGATGCCGATTGCAGATTTAAAAATATCGGACACATATTAATATTCAAAGATCGAGGATACCTGAAGGTTTAATTTATCTCATCGATAATTTTGTTGTGCTTAATTTATGTTACTACGAATAGCAATAAGATGAATTTGTTAAACGATATTTCGATGTCCTTCGGTGACTGGTACTGAATAATCTCCATTCATTCACGAATAACAGCTTTTGTGCTCGAGGCCACGTTTAGAAGAAACATGGAACCACGCAATATCTTCTCCAGTATTGATTAACCCCTTATCTTCTTATATCCAGACACACTTGTGAATACAGAGACTTTAATTGTAAATGAAAGGAATACAAAAAGAACGCAATGCAAAGTTCCCATAATTGAATCTTTTAATCGCGTATAGCTAATTATGTATAGTTATAAAAAATAGTAGCAACGCAAGAGGTTAAGAAACGATTTTCTCCTGCGACGAGATTACAATAATTGCAGGGATCATGATAATCCATGTCGTTACCATAATTTTCTCGTTTACATCTCTGACTCCTGCTGACCTTCGGGATCTTTTCTGCCTTTACGAACTGTGTGACTGTACCCGTCGCGTTTTTCATTGACACGCAATTTATCGTCGTTAAAAGAAAACCGGGGACAACCTTAGGCGACAGAAACGCCTCTTTGAAAGGTGCACGCTAATTGGTCCGACTGAACTGATGATAAATGGAAAAGGACAAAATATTTTTTATCAATGCATACTAACTTTTTAGGCGACAGACCTCCGTTATTAGACGCCGTAAACTTACCTCTCGCGATAAATTTATCTCTCAGATAGCGCGACAAGTGCAAATCTATGTACAGATTCCTCGTTTTTATACTGTGAATCTTTCTTTGTTTATTGTTTTCATTTTCCATGCGAGTTCAATGAAAACAACAAGTTTATCAATTTTAAGTTATTTGTTACATGCTGAATTTTCATTCGTCGCACGCGTTTCGAACATACGACACGGATATCTATTTAAATCGTGTTTTATTTATAGTCACCACTCCTATTACAAGTGGAGATCACAGATTCGTGAAACCGTGGCCTGGTTTCGTGGGAATTTCGGTGTAATAGCTAAAGATCTAGCTGACACGAAACGAGAAATTCAAAGAGAACGAGCGAAAAAGCGTAATGCGTTTCAATGAGAAAAACAAACGATGAAAAAAGCCATTATTTCATCCGGTATTTCCGCAGGTGGCATTTTTTAATTTCGTTTGCATATTGCATTTCCATGCAATTTTTTATGATGACTGTTGCATTGCATAACGCAGAGTAATCCGATGCTTTCGTTTTCGATAGATAAGAAATAAATAACGTTTCCCATCGAATGTTTCGCAACCTGATTACCGATTGAATTGCTATTCAATAACATCGTTACCTATCGAATATATCGAACATGGTGTGATTGTACGAGTAAATAATATCAATTAGATGAAACTCATATTACTAGTGTTCCATTTAATCGATTTACCTTGGCGCTGTTCTTCGACGCTTGGTGCCATCGTATCAGCGCACGGCGCAGTCTCCTTTTGTATAGTCGACGTATTGATAGCGTTCACCGCTTGTGTTACGATCGATTTGTTCGTTTCTTCTTGGAAAAAGCCGGCTTGCAGTGCAAGTTTCCTCACGGCCAGACAGTAACCCAGAATCGGTGCCGCCAACAGGTCGAGACAGGCGGCAACCCAGGGCATAACCCGACGATGAACTATTCAAATTGGGGTCTTTGGTTTCCCTTCGGGAAAACACAAGTCAATAGGTAGACCAGTCGAGAAGTCGATAATTACAGGAAGAGAATGAAAGTGATCCTGGTAACGCTTTTGCTTGAAATATCCAGCAAACAAGAGCCCTCTATTTGTATAAAATACTCGGAAACAGTGGTCTATTGCTAGTCTCCTTTTTACCCGTTTTGCTGCTCAATCTTCGGCTAGAGTTCTTCCGAAAAATGATCGCTACTTGTGTGCCGTATTATGGACAACAGGTCCTCCCTCATTCCAATTTGCTTGATCCTCACCTCTGGAGCCAGTTTGCGTGCTTCTTTGCCTATGCTCGAAGAAAAGCCCAGTTCTCCGATTTTGTCCTCTTCTTTGGTTAAATCTTCTTTTACCCTCGATTGTTTGATCGTCGACGATCTATCTATCACGTTACGATGTACCTTTATAAATATTGTCGATACAGACGTTGTCCGACTCTGCGCACGCGCTGCCACAAGTATATGCTAGTAGTTTACATAGTCACGGTGCTGCCTCACCGTTTTCCAGCACACTGGTGTTCCCTTCTCGCCGCCACTTCAACTCTGCTTTGGTTATGTATATTTATATGTAAGGTATTCCTTACCCTTTTTAGCTCCTTTTCTCTCCCTTTACCGCCCACGACAACGTGGTTTCACACGGACAATCTGTGGAGTTGCCTCTGCAGAATCAGTTCTCGTACAACCAGTTTACCAGATTAATTTTATCCACCAAAGACCTTCGAATATAACTGTCGACTCTCTATTGTCCGATTCTAATCTCTGCGTTTGTTGATGTTTTGTTCACTGTATGTTGCGTGCAAATCCGCCTAACGTTCTGTAACTGAAGTTATACGAAAGTGTTTAAAAGTCAAAGTGAAAACGAAGTAAAATTGTGAAGTGAAAACGGTCGTCTCTAGTAAGATCGAGGAGGTACTAGCGACTGATATTCCCCCATTTGCTGCAGCTTTTAGCAACATCGAGCCGGACCTGGTAGGCTCCCTCTGTTGAAACTGGCCAATCAACGATTCGCTTACCCCACTACTAGTATACAGCAATCATATTGGGGACACGTCGAATGTATTTTAATTTTAATAAATATTTTCTCGATTATAGTGTTCGAACGATCATGCTTAAACAAAAAGAAAATGTGTATTTCACGATTAACACTGAGAAAAAAGTGCAACAGCATAATTGAGTGTTCGATCATACGACGAAATTTCTACATCCCGCATGAAATTGCAGAAAATTCGCTTAATCTACATTTTTTATTATAATATTCAATACAAAACGTTCCTGTTAATATCCCCCTTTTATCTCGAAATTCATCAGAGACGTCCGTATTTCAGACGAAATTTAGCGAGTTAATGAGGGAATCTTTTTTTCGCAAATTGAGTGAACGTTACACAGTATGTTAAAAGGACGTGGGATGTGAATTCATCACGAATATTTTTAATAGATTTTTCTGTATCATAATCGCGGATTATTTTTATTTTAATTTTCTCGATAACAATGAATCCTGATAAATGTTTTCCTAATAATTTTACTATATGCTCGATGCCGTACAAATATAATATCAAGTATTGTTTATTTTATCGCTCTCACCTATCGAAATGTCGAAGGCGTCGTTTTCAACGAAACAGATTTTCAAACGTTTCCCATATATTCGTAGAATTCAATCAAATTTCGCAAAATTACAGAAAAATATTCAAATAAAATTTCGATAAAGGGTTTTCAACGAAACAGATTTTAAAACGTTTCCCATATATTCGTAGAATTCAATTAAATTTCGCAAAAGTACAGAAAAATATTCGAATAAAATTTCGATAAAGGGTAGATTGAATAACACGAGTACAATTGACCGTGGAAATACAATACAATAAAATACACGTGTATATTTTTAATTTTAATTTTCGTTTATTTCAGGTGATCCTAACGAGTGTACCACTCACGTCTGTTATATT
The DNA here is from genome assembly GCF_024516045.1 of Bombus affinis. NCBI lineage: Eukaryota > Metazoa > Arthropoda > Insecta > Hymenoptera > Apidae > Bombus > Bombus affinis. The sequence continues at coordinate 63,036 of NW_026108939.1, read as the reverse complement.
CACATTCGATTCATGGCCGTGGGGACAGACAGTTTGCAAATTATCGGAGTGCGTCAAGGATATTTCAGTCGGTGTCTCAGTTTTCACTCTGACCGCGTTATCAGCCGAGAGGTAAGTTGTCAAACCCAGTTACGGTTGAGGAAATTGTTGTCTCAGGGATAGGCTGGTCGTCCTAACTTTAGTGAAGTTCCGCCCCATTAATGGACCAATCGACTCTTTAATCAGTAATCGAAATGAAATCTCAAACGTCCAATTTCCTTTTCGCTATTAAGAAAATCAATTAATTTACATTAATAAGAAAGTTCAACGTTAAAATAAAGTATAACTGAAGAATTCATTTAATCAGACATCATTTAATCTTAACCCTGCAATACTGCATTTATAAACAATCCAATTAACGCTATATTGAAAATTACATATCATTTTATTAACACAACGCTTATTTCCAACAAACGATACGTTGCTAAATAATTTTGATTTCTTCCATGTCAAATAATTATCAGGATCTATCTGCATATTTGAATTAGTATCGTTAGTGACGTTTAATAAAACAGAAGGCGTTAAACACCCTTGTCCAATAGTAATAAATTTAGTAATAAAGCAAATAAAATAAAATAATAAATAAATTGTAAAACAGAAATCTATATATAATCTAAGATTTCTATCTTGCCAACATATTAATATTACAGTTGGTACATTTGTTGCACGAGACAGCTCGGAACGTATAAATAACAACCATTTCTCAACAGTAATAAATACACGCACAACAGCCATCTGTAAATGAAACATTTAAGTGGGGTATAAATTACTCCGTTCTATAGTATTTCAGGGTTAAGGTTTCAATAAAAATTGATTTACAAATAAAAGAAAGATATGCTCGTGTTGCATCGTAGGTACTACGCGGTTGTAAATCCTCTTCGGCGCCATGTAGCCGGGATGAAAGCAGTACCATTGGCGCTACTAATAGCTTGCCTTATTTGGGTGCTGGCGATTGTTTTGTCGATGCCTGCTGCTCTCTTCTCTCACGTGATGAACGTCGACATAACAACTAACTCCAGCGTCCACATCTGTAACCCTTTCCCCGTGGAATTGGGTGAGTATCTCACACGCTGAAATATTTCTATTCGGATTAAAAAACTATTCTACTCAATCCGGGAACGAATTATAAGAACGAATTATAAGTATTCTTCTCCTAAACTGAACATACATGTAGTATCGTGGACAAAAGGCCTAAGATATCTGCCGAATCGTAAACAATGTCGCGAGAGCCGCGGCATCGTCGGGTACATCAATGTGTCGTCGGTCTTCTTTTTAAGTGGATAGTTTCGTGGAAAGGGCCCGCGTGACCCTGGCCACGGGCGTTTCGGGGCACGTGTCTCGAACGGCGGGAAAAGACAAAGAGACGTTAAAGTCAGTATTAGTTGAGAAGCCGGAGAAGACGGATGCAAAAGGTGTGCAGAGTGTGACTTGAGAAGCGAGAGCGAGCGAGTGTAGAAGCCGAAGCCGCGTGTGAGAATAGGACGTACAACAGCATTGTAATCATTTCGTTGCTTCGAATATTATTTATCAAATCAAAACATCATTACTTGTCCTTTCCTCTAAGACCCATTAAGTTACTACATACAGAAAGCAAAATAGTTGCTCGTTTACGATCTCTGCTTGGACATTTCTCCGTGTTTTCATTTCACACCCACGAAGTCGTATTAATTTATTTCTAGTTCTGAAACGCAGGGGCAAGCTATAGGAGAGGGGTGGTGTTATTCAAGTTCCTGGCCTACTACGTGATACCGTTACTCATTATAGCAGGATACTATTTTCAAATTGCACGACACCTTCAACTGTCCACCAGGAACATGCCCTGCGAATTATCTGCAATTCAGCGGCTGGAGCAAATTCGATCACGCAGAAAGGTAGAGTGAATCGATATTATTATGAAATTATACAATTTTCAAGTAAATCTAATTTTGACACAAAAGGTATACAGGTATACCAGTGAAAAGGTGTAGAACAGAGAAATTGAAATTGCTACCTGTATGATATTTTTATGAAATTACACTGCTTATATATGCAGTCAACTTGCAAATAAATTTAAATTCTAATAAATTGTTACTTAGACTGTGATGTAAATTGAGTTATAGCTATAAATTATTTACTTTGAAAAAATTTCACGCTCATCATGTACCCGAGTAACAAGGTGCAAGAAGAAGCGGAATTAATTTAGCGCAAATCTCGAGTCGATGGTGCAATTGTTATAAACTATACTTTACTTACGCAATCTTCGATACGATCAATAATAAGATTATGTAATACGACCTTAGGCCAATATACGGTTAAGCATCGATGAAACAAGTCTAGTCCAACAACTAGAAGAAGGCGTTCCATAACTTCCGGGATAGAATGCTAATTATAAATCATTATAGATCGGGATATTCTCTGGCAATATCTTTAGCATGTAATCCAATTTCACTTTCCGTATTGTATTTGAATGAAAAGTGACGGTCGATCATCTTAAAGTACATCGACGTATCGACCAATGAAGTTTCTTCAACGAGCCAACTCTTCGTCTTCCTCGTTTCTGTTGTATATAAAACAATAATTTATTTGAAAACTTCGTACACAATTTAAGATGAATATCGTTCGCATATTTGATCAAGTCTTTCGACCAATTATTATTTCAATAGAAATGTATTCCTTTTTATGCAACGTGAGTACAATGGCTTGATCTAATACACCAAGTCAGTGTATTAAAATACTCGATAACAGAAAGTCTTTGTTGTCTGATTTAAAAATCACTTCACAGGCGGCTCGATATTCTGATTCACTTCGACTAATTCGATAGAAGGTGGCATCGAAGCGTGTCTAGCGAAGATACGACAGAACCTTCAATAACCACAGTTCTTACTTCTACTTTTCCAATGTTTTCATCCGTCAAATGCATTCAACCGTTCTCTAATCCATTTTGATAACAAAGAGCCATTTCGTAGTAGTAATAACGGTAGCTATGTTTCGTGAAAATAGAGTTTCGAGATTAATACAATTTCATGGAACAATTCGGACAAATAATATAATCGATTGGCCTATAAATACAGCGATGACAAATCACCTCTAGATAACGGCTGAGAATTACGCCTGAACGAGAGATTCGATTTAACTACTATCCGCTGGCAATCCATACCAAGACACGCTGCATGCGAATCAAAATGATCCATTCGCTCGAACGACTACGAGTTATCGCCTCTTTATTTTTCGTAGATGCTAGAACGCCTGCACTCTTCCCAGATTTGTTCCTCGGCTGTGGAAAGACTATTTCTCTTGGCGATGTTTTCTTCCAGCTAATCTCCATTTATCTTTCTGATAAAAAAGACTTCTGTGAAAGAAGTTAAATATCGAACTTGAGAATTTATTTAACGTAATATTTCAAAAGTTGAGGCAAAGGCGTATTATCTAACGACATCGGTGTCGAGACGTTGAAAGCATATTTACAGGATCAATTGAACGATGACTAAATCTGCTAAGGTCGCGGTCGATCTGAGGCAGATACCTGCGAAATCTTATTATAGATATTGTAGTATCGGGAAAAAGGGATAGGATTAGGATAATTTAGATTTGTAAAATTCTCCTAATACTATTTATTTAAGATAAGTAAAAATAACAGAGATTAATTGGACAGAGAGCGATAAATGTTCAACTTGAACTAAAACACAAAAGTCTTATTCTACTCAAATCACTCTCGCAACTCTATAACGCAACAACTCGATCTCTCTACAACGCTAGCAACTCTACAACCCTACATAGTATATATAGTCTATATAGACAACTATAGTCTTCGGCTTCTGCACTCGCACGCTGTCGCTTCTCAACTCATACTGCACTCCTTTTGCATTCGTTCTCGCTGGCGTCTCAACTAACACTACCCTTAGCGTCTCTTTGTCTTTTCTCGTCCCATCGAACACGTGTCCCGAAACCCCGTAGCCAGGGTCACGCAGGCTCTTTCCACAAAACTATCCACTTGAAAGGCGCCACGGCTCTCGCCACTTTGTACACGGTTCGGCCGATATCTTAGGCCTTTTGCCCACGATACTACAATATTTTTAAACGGACATATCGTAAAACTTGCTGACAAGCGCTAGTTGTCATGTCAAATCTTTGTCTGTTCATCGCGTAAGATGATGGAAAAGAGAGAGGAAGAGAAAATCTTCTGTATATTCCAGAATTTAAGAAGTAATACTGTAATGCCTAATCTACATTTAACTGTTTATCTCAGATTTTTTACTGTCTTACTAAAAAATATTCTAATCTAGGTTTCTAATAATTAAATTTTAACTAATTAGACCAAGTACCAAGTTAGTTGTCCCAGTTTAATACGTATCTTTCGTTCTCTGTGATCAACAGGTTGGAAAAATGGTGATCTCCATCGTCCTAATCTTCTTCATCTGCTTCCTACCGTATCACATCTTTATGATTTGGTTTCACTTTTTCGCATCAACGCTAAATGACTACAATAAATATTGGCATATCTTCAGGATTATTGGTTTCGTCATGACCTTCATCAACAGCTGTGTCAACCCTATCGTTCTATATTTTGCCAGCACAACATTTCGCGAGAGGTGAGTGTTACGTCGCGTGAAGAGGTCCGCGCGACGTTTTTTATTGTCTGACCGTAAAGGCCCAAGAGTCGTTAGAGAAACCCTCAATAAACCTAAAGCCCATCATAAACCGAGTCTCATTAGCTTGCAGGAACCTTGAATCCTGCAAGTATTTTGGGTTTATATCTGGTACTTAAACAAGTCATTAGGTCTATTGAGCGTGCTTAAAGATTACGGAGAAAGCTATGATATGGTAATTATATGATAGATATAATTTATGATATGGAAAACCAGGCATTTATAGAATAGAAATGTCTGGACTTTCCCACGAGTCATGCCGATGGGGTGCTTACATCTCCCATCTTCAAGCGTTAACGTCTTAGCCAATGGGTAGCGCGGATACTTGTCCTCAACATTCCTAACTAAAAATGTAAGCAACGAATCGCATACACACTCGAAAAATACAATATTCGTTCTTTCCTTGTTAACAATGATATCAGGTCCGTTTTATAGTCAAACTTTATATAACGCTACGATATAGTATCTTTCAATTGTACTTTACAGTAATAAAAATCCTAATATCGTACAAATCTCAAGGCTTACAATCGTTGTGTTAGGAACTAGGCAAACGAAAATACATAAATCTAAAATTCTATCACCTATAAATAGTACAATACTAAAAAAACTGTCTTTCGTGTGTTCGTTGTATATATTATATCAATATTTTGAAATAGAATTTAATACGAAAGACATGTTTCGCATTCCTACAATTTAAAAGATTGCCTGTCTTTCTGAATTTTACGATGTACAATTAAAATATTTCTTGCGATAGTCATCTGCGACATATTAGAGTTAATGTAACATTTGACTTGTATGTGATTATTAAAATTAAACTGCTTAAACATAACGTATAGAGGGCTCCAGCAGTAGGATACTAAATTATTGCCAATGGGAACAGAATCAACGAGGAAAAACATGACAATCGGAGTACATCCCGCGAAGGTAACGGAACTCGACGATAAACAAGTCAAAGTTGAAACGACCTAAGTTTCTCGGGATTCATGAGAAAATGAAAATTTCAGAAATAAATTTCCAGTCTCGATAACGATTATTTGATTTTACGTGTCGTTTCTTTCACGCGATCTATCCAATCTATTTATCTAGAATTGACTCCGATATCATCATCTTCCGTCTCATCGAATCTGTATTTCTTAAAGATACCTTAAAGCGATCTACTTATACATATATACGTACTAAAAATATATTCAATCCATACTTGCATGATATTTCAAATCTTCATCCCCTGCCTGAATTCAAAAGCAAAAATATTCCAAGAAGACATCACTGCTGAAAGCTTCAGGGGTTACAAACAAACAGACATCGAATTTTCGACATGATCGCGGATCCCCGAGCGGTTTCTCAGTGTTGTTGTCCGAGAATGGGTCCGCTGCCAAGATTTCGCCAAGGATCCGGTATGTCGAAATGTGCTGGGACTGTGAGCAGAGCATCGTCCGCGGTTCTGTCCGCGCTACAATTATTCGGCTTCACGCGAATCGTGTTTACGCACTCTATGGGTAACTTGAAGAAGTCCACCTTGTAATTGTAACCATGGCTGCTGACTCGGATGATGGTATGCAGTGGCACCTCAGCGTAAGGCACCTCTTCCGGTTTTTTATCTGTGAAAACGCCAATGATGCAGCGCAGAATAGCTTGATGAGACACGACCAAGATGTTGTTGGATCTCTGTAATTCAGCAATAACCGGTTCCACGCGGTGCATGGCGTCGATGTAGCTTTCTCCCCATGGATAACGATAGCGCAGCTTATCTTGATCGCGCCATGCAAATTCCTACGCAAAAGCATCGATTTAGAGATGTAGAAGGTATATACGCTATCTATGTACTATATACTAAAGTATATAGACTTTTGCCTAAGTCATAGAATGGTTCGTACATCGAGGTCCCCAAAGCATTAAAACCTAGCTTATGCAAAGTCAGGGAACAATGGCTAATTTTAAACATAAACTTTAATAAAGTAGACCTGCGATATAATATTCAAATCATGGTATGATTTAAGTTTCGTTATAGTACGCGGTTAATAAGTACACATCAACTTCGTATTGTAATTATAATATTCATTTATCCATGTTCTAAAACTTCGTCCAGATTAATCAGACTGATTGAGTTCGATCTAGCAACGTGAAACATTGTGATTATCGTCTATGTGCTATGTACTTGACTGGGAATATTTCTTTGAACTTCAACGCTCATTCTCATTAGTCAAGCAAATATTTCGTGGATGTAAGTGGATAAATTTGCATACAACTGAATTTTAATCAGTTACAGACTGTTAGTGCAGACGTTAAGTCACTCGATACTTTTCCCCAGTGGCCAAGTATTCAATGCTTGAGTCATCCGTGAAGATTTATGTTATTATTCATTTTCCAAGATACGATTGAAAGTTGTTCGCTTAGAGAATTAAATTGACAAACGTAGTAGATAATAAATATTCCATATCTAGGATCCCAAACTTATTGAAATACAAATTATAACTGCATTAACAAATCGATCACTGGGAAAATTTTGATCAAATACTAATCTTAAATGTGTCAATTATAGTACAATGTTTCTAACATAATACTGATACGATTAGATTAATTCAAAAAGCTTATACCCTATAAACCCTATATACTCTATATACCCTAAAAGCTTATACCGTTATACCCTATAACCTACAATGATAACTGTTACAGCTATCTACCATTTACTACACAAATAAATTAAAGCTCTTAGAGCTAGAGACTGATAAATTCAACCGATTGAAGGCTCGTTTAAATACAGCCAGAAGATTAGGCAAGTAGTAAGTGAAACCGAATTTACGCATTTTTCGATGAATCATCCTTAAAAGTATAAATTATCTTCACTCGCTATTTCACTTTGGTCAACAACACTTGAAACGTAATTCAATGCAAGCAGTGACGAAATTTCGAGGAGGAAGACGCGTTTGATCTGAAATTACCTGCGGATAATGCTCCTGCATCTCTTCATAAGACAGCCCCTCACAGATATTGGCGTGGAGTTCGTTGAGTGCTGCCACGTGTTCTTGGGGCGCTTCCACGCCACGAGCAGTCGCGATAGTCCTTCGAAGGCGACTAGTTAGCACGCGCAGGTCGGGAATACGCATAGCGTTGAACTTAGTGGCCAACGCTTGTGCATATCTCTCGCCACGTGCGCTTAAAACTGCGTCACCACCAACCTTAACCAATACGTTGTACTCGCTTTCGCCGTGCTGTAATCAAAAGAGAGAGGGAGAGCTTTAGTTTTACCAAATCGTAGAATATTCTGATTACGTTCAAAAAGAGAGGCGTAGCAATGATAAGATTACGATCAGGCGAGAAGAAATTAATTTTGGAACCAAACCCTGATAAGATAGCAAGATTTTAAAAATACAATATGTATGTTTTTACGTATGCGTATACGTATACGTATTCTTTTAAAACATGTTGTGTGTAAACAATTGAGGGCTCGTCATGCTAAATGGAGTGCTCAGTTATGTACGTTAATCTTTTTAATAATTGCAAGCGCCACGACCTGGCTCAATTGTCCTTGACTCAGCTTGTAATCTAAGAACAAACACGTTTCTTCATTATCGTTATCATTATCACTTGTCGAAAAATTCTTATAATTAAGACTAAAGACGCTAAGGCTGAGCTTCTAGGATTAGAACATTTGAGATGAGGATTAAACGATGACAAATGTAAAATTTGATGGATTACCAACCCGAGAAAAATAAAGAGTATGCGGCTCAACAGTGACGCTTCCAAGATATCCAAGGACATTTGTCTCCACATGGCCTGACACGTTGCAGGACTCCATATCCATGCTGCCGGTGTCGATACGGATTCGTGGATACGTCTTCTCATCCATTGGCTCGTAAGATCGAATGTAATGAGCTATCTTCAATCGTAGATCTTCTTCGGCTGTTATTGAATCCATGCCAACATAGTCAGCGCTGTACCGCAATATCTCCTTGTAATTTCGCTCCAGTACAACCGGATCGTCGCAGACGCACTCGATAAAGAGGACGCGATAACCACTGCTCGGAAAAATAGTCGAAGACCTCGGCGCGCTGCGCTCGCATCACCAGCGTGGCGTCCAGGATCTTCAAACAGGAAAATTCTTAAATGCAACTAACTGTGACGACTCGCAAACTCAAATTTCAGTATATTTCTTCCTACGCATTTTATTTAAATAGACATTAGACTATATCGATTTTCAGTTGTCTTTCTTTGTATTGTATATTTGGAGAGATTGCTGCAACAAGGAGGTAGCTTTCCAATAATTTGTGTAAACCAGCAGAATGCAAGTCAAAATTAACCAAAACTATATCATATTTTGACACGTGCTATAAATTCATGATCTAAACTAATATTTGTATTATTTAAACACATTTGAATATGAAACCTATACTTTTGTTTTTCTCTCCCGATAAATGCAATTTAAATACTGAAAGTGTCTTCATGTTGCTACAGGCCCTTCGTCAAAATTAATTATTATTCAATTAAGAACACCGCCGGCCATAAATATTAGGGCACATATTGATATTTAATACGAATGGAGTGCTTTTCGTTTCTAGTAATTTCGTTATAAATCTGTTATTTCATTCGCGGCATATGTACTTTGTAATGTAAGATATAGCAGATAAAGAAAAGTGTCAAAGTGTTCCAATCGATGCTTATAACGTGTAGATGTCCTAATAATTATGGCGAGTAATTTATATATGAATTTACATGTTGGTTTCTCTTATTGTTAACTTATATATCAAGACCACATAGAAAGAATACGATAAATTAGAATAAATAGGAATATTTCAATATGATATAATTTGGAAGGAAAAATGCACCGTTAATTTCAGAATTAAATAATTAGTTTCGTATAATATCTAAGATACGTTTCCACATAGAATTTAAAATTTAACGCGAAGACACGTTTTACCGTTGTAGTCTTCATATTGAATTCGTGTCATATTTGTTCAATTCTCGACTATTTCTAAAGCGCATAATATCGAGAAAATAACGAGCTGATCTTAAGCTACTTTCAACACCATGAACTATTGCGGTTTCTATCGTGGAACGTTGGTACATGTTGTTAAAAATATTAAGCAAGGTAAAACTCGTACGACGAGATTCGGTTCGGTCGGAGAAAGGTAGACCGGCTTGACTAGCCTCGGTTTAATCGCGTCGTCCACCGTTAGCGCGATCTATGTATAAATACGACCCTTGACCGTTCTAATATTCTAATCTATTCTTGCAGCTCCGGTTACATAATAACAAAAAAAAACACGTGTTTCTTCTTCCGGTCGGATTCTTCAAATGCGCAACGATTAAAATTCTTTCTTAACTCTGTTCTATTATTTTCGATCAAATGCAATCGCGCGTGCTTGCATTCGTTTCGACATTGAATCTTTCTCAACTTTTTTCGATTACTCTCAATCAAGCATAACCGAGCGTATTCCCGTTCTCGTGTTGATACCGAATCTTTCTCAACTATTTTCAATTATTTTCAATCAAATACAATCGCGTGTGTTGTTGTTCTCGATTCGATACTGAAATCTCTTGAACTTTTGCGATTATTTTCGATCGAATGCAACGGCACGCGTTCTCCTTTCGATACTGAATTTATCTCCAGATTCTATTCAATTTCACATCTTTACTAGACGTTTGTCACGCGTCTAATTGATGCTTACAGCTACGGAATTTCCGCCTGCGAGCCATGTAGCGCACTCGTGCATCGCGTCTCGTTGGGCCAGAGTTCTCAACGCTGCGTTCGTCGTATGGTCCGGAAGAAACAGCTCGTGCGATACGGCCTCTCCATATGGTTCCAGCCTTTTCCTGCGGTAGTCGCTAACCCTCATCACTAAAGTAATAATTAAATGTAATTCATTAGTTGTTGGAAGGGTCTAGGAGAGCTTAAATAATTGGATATTTTTTGATTTACGTTTGTATCGTTAGATGGAAACAATATAATAGTACGGCGTAAAATATAGTGAGCTAAACTACCCTTCTTTGTCAATGTCTCATTTGTCATTTTGAAGCATTCGAGAAAATTGAAATTACACTACTTTTCCTGTGATTCTTGTTTTTCATCGAAACATTCAACAATTCGCGAAACATTCATTACAGTCATTATTTAACACGTTAAATACCATAGGGGTCACCGGTGGCCGGCACTCAACTTGGCCGTGGCATCGTCGAGGTCACCGGTGACCGGCGCCCCAAGATTAATAGCAATACATAATTTGAACAATTATTTTTTATTAGCAATTAATTATAACTATTTATCAATAGTTATAAATTTTTTATTATTACCATCGTTACTACAATGGTATGACGAAATTAATGCAGTATAAAATATATAAGAATAGTTTTATTTATACATGAAATATAGATAGGTCCCGGGACGTAATAACATAGAACAATTATTTAGCATTTCACAAAGGAACAATATGAAATAATGTTTTTTTTTTCCACCATGTTATATAGTCTCCATCTGGTATACGTATATGCGTATGTAGAGAATATATCTATTTGTAGTATTTTATAAGGTTGTAAAAACTAGGAAGAGCACAATGTAATATATTACAAAATAGAAATTAAAATTTGTTCAAAGCGCCGCAAATGTTGATTTAGCGTATAGCTAATTATGTATAGTTATAAAAAATAGTAGCAACGCAAGAGGTTAAGAAACGATTTTCCGCTGCGACGAGATTACAATAATTGCAGGGATCATGATAATCCATGTCGTTACCATAATTTTCTCGTTTACATCTCTGACTCCTGCTGACCTTCGGGATCTTTTCTGCTTTTACGAACTGTGTGACTGTACCCGTCGCGTTTTTCATCGACACGCAATTTATCGTCGTTAAAAGAAAACCGGGGACAACCTTAGGCGACAGAAACGCCTCTTTGAAAGGTGCACGCTAATTGGTCCGACTGAACTGATGATAAATGGAAAAGGACAAAATATTTTTTATCAATGCATACTAACTTTTTAGGCGACAGACCTCCGTTATTAGACGCCGTAAACTTACCTCTCGCGATAAATTTATCTCTCAGATAGCGCGACAAGTGCAAATCTATGTACAGATTCCTCGTTTTTATACTGTGAATCTTTCTTTGTTTATTGTTTTCATTTTCCATGCGAGTTCAATGAAAACAACAAGTTTATCAATTTTAAGTTATTTGTTACATGCTGAATTTTCATTCGTCGCACGCGTTCCGAACATACGACACGGATATCTATTTAAATCGTGTTTTATTTATAGTCACCACTCCTATTACAAGTGGAGATCACAGATTCGTGAAACCGTGGCCTGGTTTCGTGGGAATTTCGGTGTAATAGCTAAAGATCTAGCTGACACGAATCGAGAAATTCAAAGAGAACGAGCGAAAAAGCGTAATGCGTTTCAATGAGAAAAACAAACGATGAAAAAAGCCATTATTTCATCCGGTATTTCCGCAGGTGGCATTTTTTAATTTCGTTTGCATATTGCATTTCCATGCAATTTTTTATGATGACTGTTGCATTGCATAACGCACAGTAATCCGATGCTTTCGTTTGCGATAGAACATCGTTACCTATCGAATATATCGAACATGGTGTGATTGTATGAGTAAATAATATCAATTAGATGAAACTCATATTACTAGTGTTCCATTTAATCGATTTACCTTATCGCTGTTCTTCGACGCTTGGTGCCATCGTATCAGCGGACGGCGCAGTCTCCTTTTGTACAGTCGACGTATTGATTCCGTATTGAACGGGATTCCGTTCCTCCCGGTCCAGCAGGTCTGGAGCATTCGGCTGATTCGAGACGTTTTGTGTAGTTGAATCAGATGGTTGCGATGCTGGTGCTGTGAGCGTGGTTGTCCGATCTCGGGTAGTTGACACATTGCGAGTGTCATGCGGTGAGCTCCGCGTGGTATGCGCCGGGATCGGCAATTGAGATGAAGGGACGATTTCCGTCGGCGGAGTATGGCCGTTGTCGTCCTGGACGAGAATCAGTCCCTTCCGGTCCAGAGGGTCTCGAGCGATGGACTGATTCAAGACGTTTTGTGGCGTCGAATCAGATGGTTGCGATGCTGACGCTGCGAACGTGGTCGTCAGATCGCGTGTGGGTGACACGTTGTGAGTATCACGCGGTGAGCTCCGCGTGGTATGCGACGGGATCGCCATTTGAGCTGCGGCGATGGTTTCCGTCGGCGGAATTTGATCCTTGTTGTCCTGGACGGGATTCAGCTTCTTCCGATCCAGAGAATCTCGAGCGATGGACTGATTCAAGACGTTTTGTGACGTTGAATCAGATGGTTGCGATGCTGACGATGGAAACGTGGTTGTCGTCAGATCGCGTGTGGTAGTGTGAAACGAATGTGTGCCCGATTGCGCGGGTGGGCTCCCCCGATAACCTAACCGAAGCGAGTTTTTTGCAAACATAACTCAGTATCGATGGATTGTGGTATTTTAATCTGCCCGACACATAATGATGTTAAAGTTGGTCCCGAGCTTAATACTACTTCGATCGGGCTTGGTATGTGAAATGTTGGATCGGCTAATTTTAGATTTTTCCAACACTTTATACAATCAGACAAAGTAGTAACGCCGTTGGTTAAGATACAGATAACGAAGAGAAGGATTATTCTTAGATGAGAGAGTGAGAGCTATAGGAGCTGTCAGACTTGTGGGCACCGCGAGAGATGATGGAAAACTCTGAAGTTCGTTCTGATGTGATTACGGAGGAAAGCTCGGTATGGGTGTGCCTTTTGAACGAAGAACGCGGATTCGTTGCTTACATTTTTAGTTAGGAAAGGTGAGGACAAGTATCCGCGCTACCCATTGGCTAAGACGTTAACTCTTGAAGATGGGAGATGTAAGCACCCCATCGGCATGACTCGTGGAAAAATCCAGACATTTCTATTCTATAAATGCCTGGTTTTCTCTATCATATAATTATCAGTTTTTCCCGTTATAAATACCAGCTTTCTGCGCAATCTTTAAGCACGCTCAATAGACCTAATGACTTGTTTAAGTACCAGATATAAACCCAAAATACTTGCAGGATTCAAGGTTCCTGCAAGCTAATGAGACTCGGTTTATGATGGGCCTTAGGTTTATTGAGGATTTCTCTAACGACGCTTGAGCCTTTACGGTCAGACAATAGAAGACGTCGCGTGGACCTCTTCACGCGACGTAACTCTCACCTCTCGCGAAATGTTGTGCTGACAAAATATAGAGCGGTGGGGTTGATACAGCTGTTGATGAAGGTCATGACAAAACCAATAATCCTGAAGATATGCCAATATTTATTGTAGTCATTTAGCGTTGATGCGAAAAAGTGAAACCAAATCATAAAGATATGATACGGCAGGAAGCAGATGAAGAAGATAAGGACAATGGAGATCACCATTTTTCCAACCTGTTGATCACAGAGAACGAAAGATACGTATTAAACTGGGACAACTAACTTGGTACTTGGCCTAATTAGTTAAAATTTAATTATTAGAAACCTAGATTAGAATATTTTTTAGTAAGACAATAAAAAATCTGAGATAAACAGTTAAATGTAGATTAGGCATTACAGTATTACTTCTTAAATTCTGGAATATACAGAAGATTTTCTCTATCGCGTTCTTATTTTTCTCTTCCGTCATTTTCTTCTCTGTGATCCATTTTCTACTCTCTCGCTTCGTTTGTTTTCTTGTTTCTCTCCATTTTCGTCTTTTGTTTTTCTTCCTCTCCTTCTCTACTCTTAGCTTCGCTTTTCTTTTTTTCCCTTAGCTGCCTTCTTTTCCTGCCGTTGCCTTCGCTTCAGCCCATTTTCTTCCATTTTCTTTCTATTTTTTTTTCTTCCTCTCTCTTTTCCATTATCTTATGCGATGAACAGACAAAGATTTGACATGACAACTAGCCCTTGTCAGCAAGTTTTACGATATGTCCGTTTAAAAATATTGTAGTATCGTGGGCAAAAGGCCTAAGATATCGGCCGAACCGTATACAAAGTGGCGAGAGCCGCGGCGCCGTCGAGTACATCAATGTGTCGACGGTCCTTTCAAGTGGATAGTTTTGTGGAAAGAGCCTGCGTGACTCTGGCCACGGGGGTTTCGGAACACGTGTTCGATGGGACGAGAAAAGACAAAGAGACGCGAGAGTGATTTGAGTGGAATAAGACTTTTGTGTTTTAGTTCAAGTTGAACATTTATCGTTCTCTGTCCAATTAATCTCTGTTATTTTTATTTATCTTAAATAAATAGTATTAGGAGAATTTTACAAATCTAAATTATCCTAATCCTGTCCTTTTTTCCGATACTACAATAATGAAATAAACAAATATCTTGTGATGTAGTTATGATATTAGCAAACAATTTTTTAAATATTGTTTTTGTAATGTAAAGAAGGCAGAACCGTACAAAGTATAGAATCAAAACATAATGGACGTAGAAATCGATATTTTTACTGATTTTGATTTTTTGTTACTATCATAGAAAATAATAATTCTTTAAAATTGGTTTACAAACCGGAATCGATATGTAACAGTTTTCGTGCCTCAGAGATTCAAGACAGAATGCTGAGAAGCTTGGACCTCCATTTGGCGAGTAAACAAAGAGATTATACTGCCAAATTGATGAGGTCGGGCATTTAAAATGGATACTGACGGGATTTTATTGAATCTCGTCGTTTCACATTGAAACAATGGTGAAACTTTATGAAATATTTGTACTTTTGCTGATTTTTTAAGATTTGTGGTTAAGACTTTGTCTAAGCTTCCATCAGGGTCTTGAATAGTAAACTGCGAATATTTATTCAAATTCATATTTTTATGGATACTGCTGAAGGAATGCAACCTAAGCAGAAACTTGCTTTACTAAATATTCTAACGACTACTCTATTTTGCGTACTTTATATATTTTTGCATATTACGTACGTTCATAAGTTTCTCACAAATGCATGTTCGCAGTTTACTTGATAATCACTTTTTATCTAGTCAAACTTATTCAAAGCTGTACCTGTTTCTATTGAATCATTCTAGTCATATACACGAGTCATTGAATGTTAATTGCGGAAGTTATGTTAGGCCTACACGGCCTAGAGTCTCCTACCGCTCTCACAGTATCCAGAAGTCCGACAGCTCCTACAGCTCTCAAGAGCCTAGAGCTCCTATAGCTCTTCTTCTCTCATCTAAGAATAATCCTTCTTTTCGTTATCTGTATCTTAATCAACGGCGTTACTACTTTGTGTGATTGTATAAAGTGTTGGAAATATACATTATTATAACTCTGTGACTCCCAGTGTTATACCGCAACAACTACCCCGATTGTCCTAACCGAAATACGGGGATCGAACTATTCGTGGTGTTGATTATTCTAATCGTAACGGGAATTTACGATTCCCGTTGACGCGTATTCTAACGACCGCGTCTCCCCGCGATAGCTCGAAAATACAATATACAATTAAGAAACAAACAAACAAAGGAGTTTAAAAGGTATTAATACGACTTAACATTTAGAACGCTGTATAATTTTTTATGTCGATTCCCGCATAGCAAAAGAGAAAAGAAAGAACGCCAGAATGTTCAGCAATGAATGGACTAGATAACTTATGCCATTTGTATACTTGTATAGAAAATTAATTTGCCCCCTGCCATACTTAGTTCATCTCAGAATAAATTAGTTCCGTAAGGCTTATTTATTTTTTATTCTATTCACATTTTGCGAATCCTCGAGCTTGTTCTGGATAAATGGATTGCTCGGAGATTTCCACGTGATGCCTAATAAAATATTATGCATATTTATGCGGTCCACGAGATAGAATATAACTCTAAGTGAAACGTAACAGTATATCGACAGAAGAAGGCACCATTCGATATCGATTTTTTTTCTTTCTTAATCGCCTCTGTTGATTATTTCTCGCGCTTTCCTTCGTAGAGAAAAATACTTTGCTCGAATGTTTGACATTTCTTAATGAGACCGTAGCACAGTATACCGCTAATTTTGTGCCTAGAAATATACATCTATCGTTCGAACACTCATACACACTCGAAAAATACAATATTCGTTATTTCCTTGTTAACAATGATATCAGGTCCGTTTTATAGTCAAACTTTATATAACGCTACGATATAGTATCTTTCAATTGTACTTTACAGTAATAAAAATCCTAATATCGTCCAAATCTCGAGGCTTACAATCGTTGTGCTAGGAACTAGGCAAACGAAAATACATAAATCTAAAATTCTATCACCTATAAATAGTACAATACTAAAAAAACTGTCTTTCGTGTGTTCGTTGTATATATTATATCAATATTTTGAAATAGAATTTAATACGAAAGACATGTTTCGCATTCTTACAATTTAAAAGATTGCCTGTCTTTCTGAATTTTACGATGTACAATTAAAATATTTCTTGCGATAGTCATCTGCGACATATTAGACTTAATGTAACATTTGACTTGTATATGATTATTAAAATTAAACTGCTTAAACATAACGTATAGAGGGCTCCAGCAGTAGGATACTAAATTATTGCCAATGGGAACAGAATCAACGAGGAAAAACATGACAATCGGAGTACATCCCGCGAAGGTAACGGAACTCGACGATAAACAAGTCAAAGTTGAAACGACCTAAGTTTCTCGGGATTCATGAGAAAATGAAAATTTCAGAAATAAATTTCCAGTCTCGATAACGATTATTTGATTTTACGTGTCGTTTCTTTCACGCGATCTATCCAATCTATTTATCTAGAATTGACTCCGATATCATCATCTTCCGTCTCATCGAATCTGTATTTCTTAAAGATACCTTAAAGCGATCTACTTATACATATATATGTACTAATAATATATTCAATCCATACTTGCATGATATTTCAAATCTTCATCCCCTGCCTGAATTCAAAAGCAAAAATATTCCAAGAAGACATCACTGCTGAAAGCTCCAGGGCTTACAAACAAACAGACATCGAATTTTCGACATGATCCTGGATCTCCGAGCGGTTTCTCAGTGTTGTTGTACGAGAATGGGTCCGCTGCCAAGATTTCGCCAAGGATCCGGTATGTCGAAATGTGCTGGGACTGTGAGCAGAGCATCGTCCGCGGTTCTGTCCGCGCTACAATTATTCGGCTTCACGCGAGTCGTGTTTATGCACTCGATGGGTAACTTGCAGAAGTCCACCTTGTAATTGCAACCCTGGCTGCTGACTCGGATGATGGTATGCAGTGGCACCTCAGCATAAGGCACCTCTCCCGGTTTTTTATCTGTGAAAACGCCAATGATGCAGCGCAGAATAGCTTGATGAGACACGACCAAGATGTTGTTGGATCTCTGTAATTCAGCAATAACCGGTTCCACGCGGTGCATGGCGTCGATGTAGCTTTCTCCCCATGGATAACGATAGCGCAGCTTATCTTGATCGCGCCATGCAAATTCCTACGCAAAAGCATTGATTTAGAGATGTAGAAGGTATATACGCTATCTATGTACTATATACTAAAGTATATAGACTTTTGCCTAAGTCATAGAATGGTTCGTACATCGAGGTCCCCAAAGCATTAAAACCTAGCTTATGCAAAGTCAGGGAACAATGGCTAATTTTAAACATAAACTTTAATAAAGTAGACCTGCGATATAATATTCAAATCATGGTATGATTTAAGTTTCGTTATAGTACACGGTTAATAAGTACACATCAACTTCGTATTGTAATTATAAATTTTTTATTATTACCATCGTTACTATAATGGTATGACGAAATTAATGCAGTATAAAATATATAAGAATAGTTTTATTTATACATGAAATATAAATAGGTCCCGGGACGTAATAACATAGAACAATTATTTAGCATTTCACAAAGGAACAATATGAAATAATGTTTTTTTTTTCCACCATGTTATATAGTCCCCATCTGGTATACGTATATGCGTATGTAGAGAATATATCTATTTGTAGTATTTTATAAGGTTGTAAAAATTAGGAAGAGCACAATGTAATATATTACAAAATAGAAATTAAAATTTGTTCAAAGCGCCGCAAATGTTGATTTACGTAACAAGTCTATTTAGCGTATGTAATAAATCCTCTTAACGACCGTGTTGAAAACAAAAACGGGAAAAATGAAAAACTAACGAATTAATGATCAGACACGTGACTTGTACACATAATACAACCACAAAATAGGAAGTAAAAAAGGAAAAAAAAAGAAGAGACACAGATAATTGTTGGTCGAATGGAAATAATACTACGAAACCGCTTATTTAAGATGACTAATATGATTTAATGAACAGGTTTCGTTTTTAAGTGTAGCAATTGGCAGTAAACAAAACAGAATTCCCAACCTTTAGTGGAATCGCCGTTCCAGTTGAGTCTGCGCGAAAGGCATTGTGCCACTTGGCTTTTTCCACGACCTGGTAAACCGCACATCGCGATTACAACCCCTGAGAATTTTCGGGGAGACTTCATTATCCCCGACGTCCTTATTGTGATTTTATCCTTGGGTTCTGAAAGCAACAGAATCTATGATACTCGTGTAATTAATTGCATTTTCACTTGCTTGATGAGTAGACGTATGGCCATTGATAAATATCAAGGAGACAAAGGATTGTGCAACAAAGACGCGAGTATAAATGTACAGATCGTGAACAAATTTACCAACGCCAATACGCGATTACGATAGAAGTCAGATATTTTCTAAGGCATTTCATTGTAGCATCCGGTTATTTTTATGTGTATAATAATATAATAATAACGACCAATTTTAAAAGATGCACCCAAACGACTATGATAGATCTGACCCGGTGCCAAGCTAGTTTGTTAAGCCAGCCAACAGTCGAATGATCGTTAACAATGTGAACGTATGTGACGTAATTCGATAGAAAATCGAACAATGTGATCGTATAATAGTAAGAATGAAATTAGTGAGAAAATTATCGTTTCCCTCCGACGCATCTTCGATTCACAAAAGAACTCTTTCTCGCGCGCTATGAACAAGATGTTTTAAATTTTTATTTTGTTTTCGTCGAATGAAATATTTAGGTTTCTACGAAACAATGAACGTAAAAGTGAAAATAAAAGATATACGCGAGCATTATATTGCGTGCAACATTTGCATGAGCATTCTGCTTTTTACCCGTACATTTAGATTAAAATCGTTTTCACTATTGATCGATGGAAGAATAATCCTTACCGATCACACACATGTTCTTTACAATGTACCGTTAACAACACTGTTCGACAATCAACTAATGACGAATCAATAATAAAGAATGCGTTTCAATGACACAACCGGCTAGACGAACTCGCGAACTTCAGAGTGCGAATTTCAACCGAGTACTGATGCCTTCCTGTTGGGTTCCACGTTAAAAACCGAGCGTTGGTGAACTTTATATTTAGAATTCTCTCCTCATGCTCGAGAGCTTTTGGCTACACTTTTGCGACTGCCGCTTCTTTCGCGGTATTAATCTCAACAACAAACTTTGTTTTTTGTTTGTTCGACATTCTGACTTATTCTATTCTCATTTTTGGAATACGGATATTCATGCGAAATATTTGTGAGAAATATTTGTTTCACTCGCTAAATGTAGCAATTTTATAGCTCATATATTTGAAAAGTTCGTAGCGAAATTCAAATAAAATGTATTTTCGTAGAATTGACATTCTATCGAATATAAAATACAATACTGCTTCATATAAATTAAATTTATGAAATCTCTATAAAAGGTATAAATTAACCCCTTCAAATTTTATCGCAATCGATTACAGAGCTTATCAATTCTCGGAAATGTTGCGAACTTTTCAAACACCTTCATATTTTTATATATGTTTTATATGATTGTGTAATTATTTGGATTTTTCTATATTTCTCAGAACCGTATAAATATCCGCGATCTACGTATTTGATTGCTATATTTTCCAAAACTCTATATGTCATGCGATAATTTATGTAATATATCGTGTAGTCGTTCGTAATCGATATGTAATCGTACGCAATATATTGCGGTGTATAGAATGAAAGTTCAAAACAGGATTAAAGTTCAAGTACGAAAATACGTACGACGACCTGTCTGTAACGTTATAATTAACTCGCTGTTTACAATATAAAAAATTGAAATGGAGTAAGAATTATCGAATTATCTGAGTTCACGAAATTCGACATGGCGATAGAAATATGCGTTATCGCGTGTTGTTTCGAATCGGCATGTCCTTGTGCCTAATAATCGAAGCTCGAAAAGCGATAAAGGTCATTACATTTGGACTAATTTAACGAATCTCTGAGTAGATTTTTTACCATAAGCAAAAGCACGTACGCCACGGAACGATTTCGTCATTCGCTATATCTGTCTTCATTTTTATTTGCGTGTCTGTTTTTCTCGACTTAACGCGTGTCAACAAAATAATTACGAATTAGACCCCTTGATCCGTGGATAAAAGAGCTTCGATGCACGTTTATAGATTATACAAACGAATCGCACGTTTCGCTTTGAAAAATAAAACGTATTGAAAACGGAAGTTTTTCAACTCAAACAATCGGATGATATACCGATGTATGTATATTGTTTTATAATTCAAAGTGCAGCTTCGAGTGTCGTATTTACCAAGCTGTTGCACGCGATACACGATCAATACCGATCATTCGCGTATACCGAACGATGTACTATCACCTATCGAGAATCCCCATGAAACCAGCTTTAACAGTTGGTACGTTGACCTGAAACGTGTCGTCACTCGATTTATTATTCAAGCGTTGAATTGTAACAACGCATGTACTCTCGCCACGCTACGGCTACCAACGTATGCGTGAATACTAAATTATTCCATGGAATATCGTGTCGATAATATTTATTTATCTATGAACAAATGGCAATGAAATTTGTAACGTCAGAATACAGTAATTAATTATGAAAATTGCGTTACGTCTTCGCGAAGATTCATCACGGTCATTTCCATATGCTGTCATGCGCAGGATAAGAACAAGCTCAGCGGCAGAAAATCAATAATCGGTCTTGTGGAGAAAACCATTTTGTTGCATCGGAACATGCGCTGTAACGGCAGCTACCACTACATCGCATTTCACCAAATTTGCCACAGAATTTCGTTAAAAAAAAAAAAAAAAAAAAGAAAAAGGAAAAAGAAAAATTGAACTGACAGCTACTTGAACTAGATAAAACAAGACAATTTCTGGAACTCATCGTACTCGAAAACTCTTGTCAGAATTTTACGATAGAGAGGAGCTTAAATTATTGAAGCTTTATAAAATTCGAAAGCACTTGAGTTTGATAAGATGAGATACTCGTGGGACCTGGTACGATCGTTTAGTTACTGAGATATAGAAAAAAGAAACGAAACTTTTGATAAGAAACCACCGTGCTCTGAGATAAGGAGCATTTGCGTCAACTGAGTATAAAACGTATTACGATATAAGATACAACTCTCTCACAGCTGACAACAGCTACTTTTTTCCCACTGTATATTTATAAGCTGTGCGTATCTACAAGGACAATATAAATAATTGGCGCGTGTTGATGATAATGCACGTGTAACGACTACATGCACGGCTGATCATGAAAGTAGCAGTTCAAAGAAACACAAGGGACACACCCTCGATCGTGGAGTTTTTAGTCTTATTGGCGTACAACTTGTACGATGTGCAATGTGCACATTCCCGTTTCACGAGCTAAGATAATATCTCTCATGGGATATCCTTGAAGAAATTTTACCTTTCGTTTCTCCCCTCCCTCTCTCACTCCCTCTTCCTCTGTCTCATTAAATTCTTTCACGGTTTATCGCGAGGTAAACATTGGAACGTGTAACGAATTCTTACCAGCAATATCCACGTTGTCAAAAGACATCGTTGTCTCAAATAATTCTATGTTTAAGTTCAATTAAATAACGAAATTAATAGCGCGTCTTAGAATATATCAGTGAAGTTTCTATGTGGTACGATGCCGATTGCAGATTTAAAAATATCGGACACATATTAATATTCAAAGATCGAGGATACCTGAAGGTTTAATTTATCTCATCGATAATTTTGTTGTGCTTAATTTATGTTACTACGAATAGCAATAAGATGAATTTGTTAAACGATATTTCGATGTCCTTCGGTGACTGGTACTGAATAATCTCCATTCATTCACGAATAACAGCTTTTGTGCTCGAGGCCACGTTTAGAAGAAACATGGAACCACGCAATATCTTCTCCAGTATTGATTAACCCCTTATCTTCTTATATCCAGACACACTTGTGAATACAGAGACTTTAATTGTAAATGAAAGGAATACAAAAAGAACGCAATGCAAAGTTCCCATAATTGAATCTTTTAATCGCGTATAGCTAATTATGTATAGTTATAAAAAATAGTAGCAACGCAAGAGGTTAAGAAACGATTTTCCCCTGCGACGAGATTACAATAATTGCAGGGATCATGATAATCCATGTCGTTACCATAATTTTCTCGTTTACATCTCTGACTCCTGCTGACCTTCGGGATCTTTTCTGCCTTTACGAACTGTGTGACTGTACCCGTCGCGTTTTTCATTGACACGCAATTTATCGTCGTTAAAAGAAAACCGGGGACAACCTTAGGCGACAGAAACGCCTCTTTGAAAGGTGCACGCTAATTGGTCCGACTGAACTGATGATAAATGGAAAAGGACAAAATATTTTTTATCAATGCATACTAACTTTTTAGGCGACAGACCTCCGTTATTAGACGCCGTAAACTTACCTCTCGCGATAAATTTATCTCTCAGATAGCGCGACAAGTGCAAATCTATGTACAGATTCCTCGTTTTTATACTGTGAATCTTTCTTTGTTTATTGTTTTCATTTTCCATGCGAGTTCAATGAAAACAACAAGTTTATCAATTTTAAGTTATTTGTTACATGCTGAATTTTCATTCGTCGCACGCGTTTCGAACATACGACACGGATATCTATTTAAATCGTGTTTTATTTATAGTCACCACTCCTATTACAAGTGGAGATCACAGATTCGTGAAACCGTGGCCTGGTTTCGTGGGAATTTCGGTGTAATAGCTAAAGATCTAGCTGACACGAAACGAGAAATTCAAAGAGAACGAGCGAAAAAGCGTAATGCGTTTCAATGAGAAAAACAAACGATGAAAAAAGCCATTATTTCATCCGGTATTTCCGCAGGTGGCATTTTTTAATTTCGTTTGCATATTGCATTTCCATGCAATTTTTTATGATGACTGTTGCATTGCATAACGCAGAGTAATCCGATGCTTTCGTTTTCGATAGATAAGAAATAAATAACGTTTCCCATCGAATGTTTCGCAACCTGATTACCGATTGAATTGCTATTCAATAACATCGTTACCTATCGAATATATCGAACATGGTGTGATTGTACGAGTAAATAATATCAATTAGATGAAACTCATATTACTAGTGTTCCATTTAATCGATTTACCTTGGCGCTGTTCTTCGACGCTTGGTGCCATCGTATCAGCGCACGGCGCAGTCTCCTTTTGTATAGTCGACGTATTGATAGCGTTCACCGCTTGTGTTACGATCGATTTGTTCGTTTCTTCTTGGAAAAAGCCGGCTTGCAGTGCAAGTTTCCTCACGGCCAGACAGTAACCCAGAATCGGTGCCGCCAACAGGTCGAGACAGGCGGCAACCCAGGGCATAACCCGACGATGAACTATTCAAATTGGGGTCTTTGGTTTCCCTTCGGGAAAACACAAGTCAATAGGTAGACCAGTCGAGAAGTCGATAATTACAGGAAGAGAATGAAAGTGATCCTGGTAACGCTTTTGCTTGAAATATCCAGCAAACAAGAGCCCTCTATTTGTATAAAATACTCGGAAACAGTGGTCTATTGCTAGTCTCCTTTTTACCCGTTTTGCTGCTCAATCTTCGGCTAGAGTTCTTCCGAAAAATGATCGCTACTTGTGTGCCGTATTATGGACAACAGGTCCTCCCTCATTCCAATTTGCTTGATCCTCACCTCTGGAGCCAGTTTGCGTGCTTCTTTGCCTATGCTCGAAGAAAAGCCCAGTTCTCCGATTTTGTCCTCTTCTTTGGTTAAATCTTCTTTTACCCTCGATTTACTTGATTGTTTGATCGTCGACGATCTATCTATCACGTTACGATGTACCTTTATAAATATTGTCGATACAGACGTTGTCCGACTCTGCGCACGCGCTGCCACAAGTATATGCTAGTAGTTTACATAGTCACGGTGCTGCCTCACCGTTTTCCAGCACACTGGTGTTCCCTTCTCGCCGCCACTTCAACTCTGCTTTGGTTATGTATATTTATATGTAAGGTATTCCTTACCCTTTTTAGCTCCTTTTCTCTCCCTTTACCGCCCACGACAACGTGGTTTCACACGGACAATCTGTGGAGTTGCCTCTGCAGAATCAGTTCTCGTACAACCGGTTTACCAGATTAATTTTATCCACCAAAGACCTTCGAATATAACTGTCGACTCTCTATTGTCCGATTCTAATCTCTGCGTTTGTTGATGTTTTGTTCACTGTATGTTGCGTGCAAATCCGCCTAACGTTCTGTAACTGAAGTTATACGAAAGTGTTTAAAAGTCAAAGTGAAAACGAAGTAAAATTGTGAAGTGAAAACGGTCGTCTCTAGTAAGATCGAGGAGGTACTAGCGACTGATATTCCCCCATTTGCTGCAGCTTTTAGCAACATCGAGCCGGACCTGGTAGGCTCCCTCTGTTGAAACTGGCCAATCAACGATTCGCTTACCCCACTACTAGTATACAGCAATCATATTGGGGACACGTCGAATGTATTTACGTTTGAGGACAAAACGTCGATATTTACTGGGCCACTGCAACCTTAGACAATGCGACTTTTTACATAATATTTTACAAATCTGCGTGAAAATATCAACAGCGGTCATGGAGGAATCTGGTAGAATCTTTATTATATAACATCGTACAATGTCTCAACTATAATTTCGACAGACGCGAGCTACGTTCCACCAAATTCGAATCACCGTTATAGTGCTCTTTACGTTTATTTTGGTCGATTAACTATAATCGCTTTACTTAGACATTATTATAGACATTACTTAGACATTGTATTATAAAAACTAGTCTAATTTGGACCATTAACGTATTAATTCTTGAAACGATGACAACATAGAATTTCGTTCTTAAGTGTACAATTGTACACGCCTTCAGTTCACACGAACTGATACCAGAATCATTCTTTCCTCTCGTTCCATCATTGGACCTTATGCCTCATTAATTGTTACCGTAACGTATCACGTAATTCATAATTGCACGGCTTAAGCATTTTACTCTTGCTTCCTGGGTAACAGTTTCGACGTCACCCAAGTATTATTTATTGCAGGCAATAGATTAGATAATACATGATTCGGACTGAAAACAGGATTGCAATAACAAATGATAATTATTTACAATCTACTTGGATGAAAAGATGCAAGCTTTGAATATCATTTCTTTTGCAATTATGCGACGATTGAAATAATATTTGCTTTGATCGGTATCTAACGTTCACAAATCGACCTTCTCATTTTTCTTCGTTCGTTAACCGACCAAAGTCCACGTTTGTTTCTTCTATTTCTCCGATGATATTTAGCGAACATGAGCGGTCAGACTCGTGTACTTCACATTCAGCGTCATTTAATTCAGTCGGTGAATGGTAACGCGTTATTACCCTGTGAAATTGCAGCAGGTACAGTCTAATACGGCATAAATTATGGAAATAGTTCGCACACTGATGTGGATTTGAATCATACGATTTCTTAGAATTGATTCTATAAGTTTGATTATAATGTATGTTTATTGCTGCGTCTAGTTTATTGAAAAGTACACATTTTTATGTGACAGAAGATCTGTAATCATACGATTTGCGTAATTATTGGAGAAATGAATCAGAGTATCTTGTGATTTATATAGATAGCTAAAATTAAGGCAGTCGTTATCGTTGTATATGAAAAATATTATTATCTGTTAGGGGATGATGAATGATTTGAATGAATTCGTGGAAGATCTAAATTAGTCGAGGAAACATTGGCTTTGGAACAATTTTCCTATATTGTCTTGTTGCCAAATAAAACGTGCATTGTACAGGTTGGAAATTTTTCCTGAAATTAATGATAGTTTTGTCTCAAACTTTTTTTAAACCTAGCATAATGCAATATTTTCTACAGTTGCATAAACGTGACATTTGGTACACGTGATTCACGCATACTTTCCGCCGACGCGAGTTTAGTCTGTGTTGCAATTTTTTGCAGTAATACAACACTTGTTCGAGGCTGTGAGTTAGCATAGCTTTTGCTGAATACTTATCGTCTACAAACAAGAAAGATATTTGCACACGTCAAATACGTCCGTGACTTTCATCACGATATGGAAGATTCCGACTTTTCTTTGCATACGCAAAACGATATCAGAATATTAAAATCCACGAATTTCCTTACACGTGATAAACGTGTGCCACGAACGGCGCGTGATAAAATGATGATAGAGGTCATGAACGATCGAGGGTAGCATGAAATGAACTCTAAGTTCTATAACTAAATCGGCACACATGAATCGTTAACGTAACTCAATTGAGAAGAGAGCGTCGAATCGTCTAGAAACACTCGTACTCCTGTTCCAAAAGCGTTAGTGCCAAGAAGGTGCGCTTTGTCGTTCAATTATTATAAATAGAATAATACTCCCAACCATCCGTTGTATTATCGCGTTGTTAAGTTACTTGTAAAGTCTACCGATTCTTTCGAATATCGTTTTAAGGCTCTTAGTTTCCATATAGTACTATTTTTGCAAGCATTTGTAAAACGTTAACGATAAAACGAAATCCAAGATTATCTTATTTTTGGAATCTCGAGCGATATTTAAATCGCTCGAGATTACTCTAAATATATTTTGACATAGTAAAAATAAATTTTAATTCAAATTTCCCGCATAACGCCACTTTTTTAATTGCTAGTTTCCAGCTGAACACGGAAGATGGCAGGACGGTTCCTAATCAATACAAATTGATTGTTTGATGCGTATGAAGCTGTTTTACCTTTCCCTACGCTAGTGGCGCTGCGTGATATTCTCAATGTTATCATTCATCATATCGATATAATGTGGCGTTTACACTTTGGACACTTTTTGAAGCGACTATGTTGTGTTTGAATGCGATCTGCGTTTTAAACGAAGAAAGATTTCCTGCAAAAGGTACACAATATCATCATATTTTTGTTTGTATTATTCTTTTATACTGAACTTTTTCCCTGCATAGAAATGAAGAATTTGTAGGTTATGTTATCTATTGTATTTACATATATCGCGTAGTATGATAAATATATAAATCATATGTATATGTTTTTACTTGTATATTGGAATATATTACATAATTTTTGTTTAAACATTGTTACAGTTGGTTGGGCGTCGTGGCAAAATGTTCAAGGCTTCGGAGAACCTCCTACAGTAAAGTCACAAATTTTGAACCTTATTAGGTCCATACGAACGGTGGCACGAAGTAATTACAAACAAATTATTTTAATTCGTTTGATAATTAATTTAAATATAACAGAAATATGTTGTTTGTTGCAGTTCCATTGATATTCCTAAATATCGTAACAATAATTGTGAAACTGGTGCTTGGGTGAAAGAAACGATTGATGGTGTAAATAAAAGGACAATGAGCTGTGAAAAGTGATGTACATAAACGCAAAATTACATTCTTTTATTTTTACCTTTGTATCGAAGAGTAAAGTATTTTTTATTATATCGTGTTTCAGCATATTTTTGTACTGCAAGTATTTTAAAAGATAGCAGTATTTATATATGTTGTTTCTATCTATATCAATTCTTATTTATTTTTATATTATTTTATAAGCTTCCAATTGTTTAATTATGTTGGATACGTTTTACATATTTTTCTAATCATCGTAGTGAAGACAAAAAATTCTTCATACGATAATGCGGTAATACACAACAAACCTTTTATCATATCAAAATACATATATTTCCATATATACTTAAATATTTATCTAAAATATCATTCATCATTTCGAACTTTTTAGAATATTTCTTTCCACGTTATCTAGCAGTTCCTGTTCCATCTGCTCTAAACATCTGCTTTTTCCTACACTAAACAGCATCTACTTACTTCATTTTGCCAATGTCTACAAATAAACTTGAAACAACCGTCGAAATTCATATTGCAACATCAACTCTATAAAAGGAAGTTTGTCATGCGACATCAACATGTAACTGTAAGTTGCAGTTTAGTTCCATTTTTTTTTTATCGACGCCAACAATTGAAAATCTCATATTTCGTTAGGAGAATCGTCAAAGAATTGAATATCTTTTTACTTTTATTTTTTTTTTCGAAATTCTATTCACTCAAGACACGTGCTCGGAACTTGTTTCATTTTCTCAATTAGTCATTTACATTTTATTCTTGAAAGTACGGGGAAATTCATGGTGAAGAGATGTGGCGAACTTCCGCTACAGGACGTCTCTTTCCGTTAAGTGTCTTCGAATGTACTCTCTCACTCATAATTTAAATCATAAATCAACAGACGAACGTACTGTAAATTATGTTCGACTTGGTGTGAGGTGTAAGTAGTTGGACAGGATGCTCATGTCTGTTTGTCTTCGTATCTTCATAGACGACGCGATGACGCACGCGGGAAGCCAATGATTTTCTCGTAACTTTCTCCCCTTCTTCCCTTTCTCGGGGTGGAAGTAACATATATACATACACATCTCCGTGCAATCAATAAACAAGTGTCATGTTGACTTTGCATTCTGTCATTAGCTACCAACAACTCAATTTTTGTCACATTTCAGCAACGTGCAACAAATTTCCTAATTTCTTAACTTCTTATTGCCAACTTTAAAATCTTATATCTATCTTTAAAGGATCAACTTATTTTCCTCGAGTTATACCTTGAAATATAGATACATGTCTCACGTCTAAAATAGATTCACTAAACACGGAAAATCGCCACTGAAACGCACATTTGTTTACGTCCGCTTAATCATATATTCAAAACGATAAATAGAATGGTTTAACTGTTTCAATTTCCTCCGTTAGATTTAATTTATAGTGTCCATTAATCTTGGACGCCTTCGCGGTCGATTGGAGCGGAAATCGTGAGGCAATATAACGACTGGATCACTTCTGGCTGATCTCCTTCACCGTAATAGTCATAGAAGTGATAAACACGTTTGTGCAATCGAATCCCTGCCATTTACACAATTTCTGAGCACGTATGGGCCCATCAAAATTGCACCGCTTTTTTCTCTCGTGCAAGTTCCACAGTTGCAAGTACGACCTGCATTCCCTGGACTCTTTCGTGTAATGCTTGCCCAAGTTACATAACCGACCCTCATCAGAGAATCTCTCTTTCCTTCTTTTTTTAATTTTTTCTTGCGAATGGCTGAAGCTGCTCGATTAGCTGCGCTGATACACGGCAGTGCCTATTCCATTTTTCGCAGAATACAAACTTGTTGTTGTTTAGCTATTTCATATTTTTCCTTTGAACAATCAGATGAATATGGAAGATGATAGTTTCACAGTGTATAAAGAAGTTGTTTGGTAGTGTTTGAGCAACGAAGAACATCCTATGAAAGGCTCCAAGCCTTTTCACGCAATATCTCCTCCACGTTTTTACTATTAACGCCTTCCGCTCTCTCGATAGTATTTTTTTTTTTTATTGTCCACGATATCTCGCCGACATCAAATATTTATTTTTCTTCTGTAATGTGTTACACGCTCTCTTGCGCAAAATCAGCTCGATTAAACACAACGACGTTAGCAGGAATACGGAGAAATATCCAGCTTGATGATTTAATTTAGCTGTAGCATAGCGTTCGCGACTTATTCTTCATTACGGCGTGTTTAATTGCACCAGGCTCGCATTGTGTCGAGACGCTGGCTGATTACTTAATTCTAGCACACGTTACTCAATTTCTAATTACCCGAGCCGCGGAACTCCTGGCGATCCTAAATCGAAATTGTTTCGAAAGCCACAAGAATTTCCTATTTCGTGAGAATTTCCATATTATCGATTTAATCATACCGCTTTCAAACAGTGCAATAAGATCATCATAAAAGACAGACATTCCCATTGAACATTATGGATTTCATAAGGCAGGCACATCAGCTCTTCTAATGGAGGAAATTCTAGCGCCTGACTTCAATAAGTCTGTTACGTGTACCGATTGCACAAACAACGAAATCTAAACACGCGTAAGCGATTTCACGAGGCGTATCGCGGCTCGTTGTTCAGCGTCTAAACGTTTCCATTGGCTACGGACTTACGTACGTCGAGTCACAGTTGAAAAATTTCCTGTAAATTTCTGATAACACGGAATACTATCTCGTCGAATTGATTTATAAAATTCGATTGACGTTAATAGTAGAAATTTTCTGATCGGTTATTATTTGTTTTTCAAAAATACATTATCCGAGATAAAATTGAAACCTCGAGACAAAATTTCTGTCAACACAAGATACTATTTCGTCGAATCGTCTGTAAAATTCTAATGACGTTCGTTAGAAATCTTCTAACTGATTATTATTTGCTTCTCAAAGGTACGACATTATTCGGTAATAATTCAAAATCAAGAGTACACTACGTGCGCACGTAGTAGAGTCTCGCTCACGTTGGAGCGAGTAGAATAGCGAAGCGAAGCCACTTTCGAATCCCTGACCGATGTCCAGGCTTCTTCGATCCGCTTTACGAGCATCTGTTAAACGCCGCTCGTGAGAATTTACGTCATGTCCAGGCTGGAGAAGCTCGTGAGCCCAGAGGCGATCTGCGAACGAACCATCGCGGTCGGTTCTGATCGGTACAGTGAAAGGAGAAAGGCGTCTGTTGAACGAGAAGAAAACAAATTGGTCGTCTTTAAAGGAGGAGGAATATTCACGTAGCTGCGAGCGAACGCCCAGAGGTCACGAATGGCATGGGACCTAGAGTAAGAACTTGATGGTTGTAATTCAGGAAGAGACCAAATCGATAAGGAAAAGAGAAATTAAGGACAAGGAAGAGGAACAGCGAAAGATGGAGAAGCTACCAGAGAATCGTCATTGGTGAAAAGACACGTCGAAATAGAACACAGGCGGCTGTTTCAACGGTGGCGACGTTTTTTTTTATTTTTTTCTACAAAAAAGCCTTTATACAAGTATAAAAAAAGATGCGTAGTTAAGGAATAGCGTTTAAGACATATAAAAAATATAATGTATTTGTGTTGTGTTTCTTGTATTTACGTATGTGTTTCGTGTCAGCGTTCGCTCCGTTCCTCGAACTCATTTTTATCTTTTATTCCTCGTTTTTCATTACTTTTTCTTTTTTCTTTTTAGATAAGTTGTTCGATCTTCCTTGAAGTAACTGTTAGACCAGGTTCGATGATGTACGCGTTCAGTTCCTCCTCGTACTGTCGGATGACGCAGCGAACGCTGTGGAAAGCGTGTGTAAATTGTATTTACAAGGCGCGTTCTCGCGCCGATCGCGGCTTCGACTTCGGCTCCGGCTCCACAGCTATGCCATCTCGAAGTCATAACTATAATTGGATAATTGAATTTTATTTTAGCTTCAACCGAGAAAAAAGAACTTTCAACTATATGGAAAAATTATTATAGTATATTGAAACGGGGGCGCGCTTATTGATAATAATTCCTCTCTCACTTTCGATAATAGGTGAGAATAGGCAAAATTTAATTAGAATTATCGGAACTTGAATTATTGCACTTACGGAGTTTTATAACAATTATGGATTTTTATCTATTTTCAAGCTGAGCTAACGGTATATGTATAAGAGGATAACAAAGAGATGACGACATTCTTGCGCGCACTTTAACAAGCAACTTGAAACGACTTGGATACTATGGACCAACAGCGATCTAATGAGATTTTCGCTGCTTATACCTTCATGTACGCTATATAAAACCGCCATCAATAAAAATTCACGATTCACGGAAAGAAAGAGAATATAAAGGAGTGCATTTCTGCCGTGTGAAAAACGTTAACGGCGGTGCTGGGTGACCTCGTTAACCGAACACGTGGATTTTCGTGGTAATACCTTTTTCTATCGTGCCTGCATAATTCCACCGTAATGAGTGGCTTTGATGCTTATAATTCCACCGGTATCGCTTCCGATAGCAGAGTTTCCAGCTAACGATACTTCTCTTCGCTTTGACCAAATGTTTCATTCCATCATAATCCTTAACAAAGTCAATGTGGAAATTTCATCAGAGAAGAGAACCTTGAAATTTCTTAATTCCGTAGAAAACAGTATCAATTGTGCGTTACTAAATTCCTACGCGAATAGGTACAGTATCGTAGAAAATATGAGTAGGAGGAGCTTGAGTGAAACTTTGGTTGTTAATGGCATCGATAGTAGATGTGTCGCTATGTTTCCTTTGAGTTTAGTGTTGCAAAAGCACCAAGATTATAGGAATTTAGAGAGGATTATCCGGACAAAGACGACTATATAGAGACAGCCTTAACGTAGAGGAAGGAAATAATAATGACCCGAAAAATAATTATCATTAAATTAAAAATAAAGCAAACAAATTACATCTGTACTTCAAAACTATCTATTTATATCTTAAAAAGGTCTAGTATTTACCGCGTAACCGATAGTTAGACTAAAAAGAAAATTCATAATAATCACTACTCTTGTTGTTGTTACACGAGACAATCTCACCTTAAGATATTTAACCAATTTCATGGCAATAAAAATAATGGTTGGAACGAAAATGTCCTAAAGGATGTAACACAATTGAAGGATATTCAAAGGAAATGTGCGAGCATTTTATGCGGTTAATTTAATCAAGTAGGCGCCGACATAAATCCAGGCGAGCGCATTCTCGCGAATGTCGTGGAAAAAGGAATACATTCGAGTATTTCAGGCACTATAGGCAAGGGTCTTTTGTGAGCTGCATAATAGTAAAAGCATACTTGATTATTGGCGTCCCTCGATCCACGAAAGACAATGCAAACTCGTGTTTACACACGAACATGTACACAATTCTTTGGCAAAGGAATTTAAGCAAATTTATGCCTGTAAAGGATAGTTCACGCGAATTTACGATTCATCGCCTCTCGAGCGCAATTGATATCGTTCCAAGGTAGCCATTGTTGACTCGTTACATTCTCTCTCCCGATTTTATCGCCTTAGCAATGTGTACGTTGGCAATAATGTACCTTTTTCCAAAAAAACATGTCGTTGGGGGCCAATTAATCTGACGTCATTCAGCTTTGAGACAATTTACGATAAGTGTAGTAGGTGAAATACAATTCAGTAGGGTCGTAAAGCGTTAAGCAAGGTCACTAATTGATCTAACTACAATTAAGGCCGTACGTAAGAGTCTGCCCCAGATTTTAAAAATTTATATCATCGCCAGTGGTTCAACGACGTGTCATAATTTAGAAATATAGAAATATAGAAATTACTCGAAAATATTATTCTGTTTTTAAATAAATAAACTTTTTGGAAATAGAATTTTGGGAACAGAAGTAGAAGCAGGATTTCATTCACTTGGACTCTATTTGTTGGAAGGAAGTTTTATTTAATATCCGACTAACTGAACTTTTGTCGATTGAATTCACTTATCTACTATTTTACCCACTCGAGATATTCAGAACGGATGAACACAAGGTGTAATGAAACTGTTCAAACTTTGAATCATCCCTTAAACTCGAAGTGTCTCGTTTAATTCGACAGAGAGCCGGTAAACCGATCTCCGGCCACTTTAATCATCCAACAATTTCACGCTGGGATTCGCTCGAACGCCGTTATCTTTCCCGGTTGACGCGAAATCTCATTCGAAGATGGAAGAACCTTCAACCGTGTGGAACAGCAGTCAAACAGTGTATCAACGGAATGCTAAATCAAAGCTTTCGAAAGTGACTCTTATCGGTATAGTCACAATTTACGATAATGTGTTACGCACAGACAATATAAAAATTTGTCTCGAATGAAATTCGTTCTTCATTAGAAAACAATTTAATAGATAGACTCACGAAAATTCCCACCTGTTTTTCGTCAACTGTTTTTCAAAATACACCTAACATTCTTGTATGTTTCTAGTATTTTTCCAATTCATCGTGATATCATTCTTTGCGAATTCATATTGCTCGCATTCTAAAAAAACACTTACCAAAATCCTTACATCTGCAAGGAAACGTGCAATCGAAACGTGTAAATCTCAGCTCTGGCTCATTTTATGATCGCTCTATATTTTTATTCGTGGTGTACGTATACGCGTGAACCTTGAAGCGAGATACAGTTTGGCCAAACGAATTTGACGAGACGCGTCTGGAAAAGGAAAAATAATTTAATAAAAGCCGGTTGACTATAAACCCTTTTATAACACGGTTTCAATCACAAGCTGGCCAGATTGGATATCACGTTACAATGGTATTTATTCCCGATGATGACCCGTTACGACGACCGGATCCATACGCGACAAGACAGAGCTAGCACCTCGTAAATCGAAGCCCAAGACATTTAGGATCATTAAATGAGGCTAAGTGCGATAGCGGCCGTGATAGGATTAAACAGGATATATACAGTGGCCTGGCTATCTAAAGCTTGTGTATAACGCGTGTCCACATTTTTCATGAATTAATACATAATAAAGCGGAGAGACCACTTAGCGTCTCGTAATTTTGGCAAAAGTACATCGTAAACACTGACGAAATATGATTGCATAAAGAACAGAACCTGCTAATTTCGAAAAAAGTTTCGTGTACGTTTTGAGTGGAATTTCAAAACTTTAAGAATGTAATATAGTAGAAAACAACAATAACGAGGACAAAGAATATTTTTTCCAAGCCACTTTTACGTGGAAAAATAAATTACGATCGTTATTCGATGGTTAAGTATTCGACAATCTGGCGAGCTGTAAGTATTCGCATTAAAAATAACGAGATGAAACTCCAGGAATATGAAGGTACGGGAATGCGTGAAGAAAACGTTCGTTTAATCAATTTACTAGCGTCCATGGCAGCTGTTACTAAAAGCCTGTTGTTCAATCTAGCAACGTGAATGGAAATTACAATTTAAAACGGGTAAAATACTTCTGGACAATCTCTTCCTTTCTCTTTTTCTTTCTTTCTCTTTCTCTCTATCTTTCAACTCACGGCTGCAGTTAATAAAATTCTGCATAGATACAGTTTCTCTGGTTGATGTGATTCACGCTTGGAAATATCGATTTCGTTCGTTCGAGAATATAGCAGTCTTTTTCGTGCGTAAATTGAACTAGGAAGTTTCGTGGAACGTGCTACGTACGTTGGTGGAATATCATTGGCGTCATTAAGCTTCGACTATCGATTTTCAAGTCGGTTGGCGTTGCGACGTCATTCCCCGGGGCATAAAAATTTCGCTTTATCGATTAATACAATCGCGCCTATTTGTTTTAGAAGAGGAACTAATAGAGAATTTTTATTTTTCGAGCTTTTTCTACATTGCAATTTAACTTTGTTACGGTTTAAATTTTGGATAATTGAATTTTATTTTAGCTTCAACCGAGAAAAAAGAACTTTCAACTATATGGAAAAATTATTATAGTATATTGAAACGGGGGCGCGCTTATTGATAATAATTCCTCTCTCACTTTCGATAAATTTTCTAATAATAGAGAAATATAGTTTGGGCGAAGAGCCCTCAAAATAACAGAGCAGAATTCATTTTTGTCGAATGATGGAATATTCGAATCCTTACACACAGAAGAACGGAAAAGTTGTGGATTTAGAATTATCACGATCGTCATGAAGCACACGAGTTAACTTTCAATTAAATAAGCAAAGATAGAACTCGATTGGGAAAATAATTTACATCGTTGGTATTAATTCGTCGAATTGATATTTTCAATCTTCCCGGTATCACCTGTACGCAAGTTAATTTCCATGGAAATCTTCACAGCACCACATTTCCTGGATATTTTGATAATTAATTGCTCGTGTATCATTTAAAAAGGCACGTGTAGAATGCGTTGCACGGTACCACGCATGTTACCTAACAAGTTTTAATAAAACCCGGTGAAAATCGATTAATTACTGCGGCGGAAAATTCTGAAAACGTTGCATTGCACCGCTCTACTTCGTTTCGTGGTTCTCCATACAGGCACAAATGAAATAATCAAACTACGATTCTTTCCAATACCAGCGAAACGATGCACGTGCGTCCCGCCGATGTAACAATACATTGTTATTTCGCAGAGGTTTTGTTATTACGTGGTTCTTTTATACCAGATACAATACCCGTGAGTTGTAAAATTATTTCAAAGACGCGAGTTATGAAAATTGAATTGGATTACACGTGGTTGGTATGGATGAGAGCAGATTGCGAGAAAAAACTCGGATTTCCTATCAAGAACCGCACAAGATTAGCAACGTTTTAACGACTTCCGATGATCGATTTCGATTTCGTAGAAGAAGAATCGTGAAATCGCATGGGGGCTACTAATTGGGGCGTTGGCAAAATAATCATGCATCGGACACATGGTCGAATCGAAGCAACGTTATTCGTTTCATTTGCACTTGCTAAATTTGTAAATAATTGCTAGTTGCGGACAACCGGTCAAATCGATTAGTAAAATCCTTGATTCCTTTCTTCCTGTTAAAATAGTTAAAAATAGTACTGTTTTAAATATTATATTAAGTGTAAACGCGCGAAGTAAACGGTCAGTAACCATGGAGATTGGAAACATGAATAGAGATGAAACAGAAAAGAAATAGTCTTATTTTTCCAGCGACTGTATAATTCCAAATCATCAGAGAAGATTACACTTTTCAATCAATATTCGATTAAAAGAGACTTCATTTTGAAGACTTATTCACAATCGAGTTTATTGCTCGCCGCATTATTGTTCTTGTCGAGTAGAATAAAAGTAAATAAGATGCGGAAGAACGCGATGCGGAAGCAATTTTCTTCCATACAGAATAATTTAGCAACCTAATGCTATTAGCCAATTGACAAGCTGCAAATTGTACATGTATTTTTTACAATTTCACAGTTTTACGCGATATAAGATAATTGCATAACATGCAATTTCCAAAATTTACATTTAAAATTATAATTTATTATTATCGATCACTTGTAAAGTATCATTAGTTCAATCGTGCAAGGTGGACAGTTCCTATTACCCAAACTAATAAAAAGAAATAGAGAGGATTAGCTGGTGAACCTTTTTCATTGGAACTGCTCGATTATCCGAAATCCCATGGTCCCTACTCGGACAAGTGAGATTCCACTGTATTACCTATCTTTATAGTCGGACGATATGCGTGTGCAACAAAATTTCCTATCTGTGGTCGACAGGATATATGAAGATAAGAGCAGCATGGGAGAACCGAGATTATTTTACAGACTCGGTTTCTATGAAATTGCAGTATAAGAAAGAAAAGGAGAAGGTAATCCAGTCTTCGAGTATTTACAGTCTTCGAGTGTCCACTCTCCCTTGGGTACAAAGAATCCTCTGTTTCATTGCTAAACGGCACTGTCAGCGCTTTTGTCTTCCGTCTGACTAATATCGGTTTCTACTACTAATCTCGTCCAGCTTCGCCGATATCCATTGTACTGGAACCTATCCTTTGAACTAGTCCCCTGAATTCTGATCTCTTGTTATTCATCGTATTAGGATAATTGTAATAAATGGGTAAAATGATTACAGTGTGTATCAAATTTAACAAATTGAATTCTTCCGTCATCATCTGAGAGAACTGTGATCGTGCAAGTTTTTCTGGAGCTTAATAATTCTGTCGAATGAATGGTGCTTCTTTGACCGGACTGATTATAATTACGGTGGCACAGCTGGTTTTAATATTCTATATTTTAATTCGCTTATTTGGAGCTTGATTGAAGAAAAACTCCGGAAATTCTCGGATTTCGAATACAATTGTTTCAATTTGTCATCAGGTAACCTATTTATATCTCTCGGATACGTAATTCAAAATTGTAATATAAAATAATTTTTATTCAAACGACTGTAGCTTCTTTTTTTAATCGCGAGTAAAGAAAAACGAGACTGGCCTGTAAAACTATTTCTCTATGATTTTATGGCACAAAATCGTTGACACAGACGTTTTATATGTACCTTAAAAGATCATATATTTAAGGATAAAAATGTTGAGTAATTCGTGACAACACAACGTCCGAATATTTTGAATATTATAATGAAAAAAGAGAGGTTTACGGGAAATTGAGAAAGATGTTGGTCCTTTTAAACTGAAAAATATCACGATATTTGGCCGTCAAGCGTCAACGCCATTCATCGCACGCAAGTGCAATTTTTTCAATCCATCAATCCTTTCTCGATTGACGCGTTCACTGTAAAGGTAGATGATAAAATGGAGTTCCGAGGACGTTAAACAAATTTAATCCCAGTAAGACGATGATATCTTCTCGAAAGAATCACAAAAGACACGGAGATACCATGCCGTTAAAAAAAACAATTTGGTTTGAGGAAATATGTCGATAGGCTTAAAGTTGAACTAACCTAAGCTTCTTAACCCCTCTTACGAGCTTGACTGTGCTACACCATAACGAGTAGAAGGATTAGTTAGGTTTGCTCGACTTTTTCTTTGTATTCGTCGGACAACGAACTAGTATGTAATATGTAATATATATAGAAACATCTTGGCAGTATGTTTTTCGAGAAATCGAATAAGCCGCCCCAATAATTCTGTCTGGTTATCCCTCAGCAAATATCATTTCTATCGTTGATAAATTAATTTTAAACGTCTCATTTTCTCAACCAGTTTATCAAAATTTGATGGACATCATTGACATTGTAGAATCTTTAAGCGAAAATGGAAAGCTCGAAACATAATGAAACGTGTGGGGGAATGGCATATTGAATTAAATTTCTTATTACAGTGGTATTTACGTACCTTTAACAATGGACGAGGGAAACGCGAGCGAAATGAGTTTACGGTTTAGCATCGTGACGGGGGTAAATTAAAAACGCCATCTCTACATCCGAGGAAGTTACATTACAACAAAAGTTACAAGCAAATTCTACGCTTTCTGGCTTAATTAATACATTCTAGATTGTACAAAGAGCTAACTAGAAAGTCACGTGAATACGGAACACTGGTTTTTCGTTTAATTAAAGCGTCTCGAAAAGCTCGTTCGAAGAATCGAGTTAAGTGTTAAGAACTCGGATTAAATAGTTAATGACACAGTTTAATCAATTGTTATTTACTTTGTGAACACGAACGTTTTGATAACAAGCGACTTGTTAGTTGATATTTAACGAATCTAGAAATGCATTTTAATTTGTAGTACATCTGTCACATCTTGGCAGTGTCTTAAACATTCTTTCCAAACGAGATTTCTTTGAATTCGAAAAATCGTTACTTTCACTAAAATTCTACCGTTATATTAAAGCGTTTCCTTTTGATCATCAAGTAGCGTAAAAGTTAGAAAATCACCAAAAAAGCATTTATCATATTTTTCCTATGTAACATTTAACAAACTTCGTTCGGAATATATATGTAATATCGTGGACAAAAGGCCTAAGATATCGGCCGAACCGTAAACAAAGTCGCGAAAGCCGCGGCATCGTCGGGTACATCAATGCGGTCCTTTCAAGTGGATAGTTTCGCGGAAAGGGGCTGCGTGACCCTGGTCACGGGCGTTTCGGGACACGTGTCCGATAGGACGAGAAAAGACAAAGAAACGCTAAAGGCAGTGTTAGTTGAGAAGCCGGAGAGAACGAATGCAAAAAGCGTGCAGTGTGAGTGAGAAGCGAGAGCGAGCGAGTGTAGAAGCCGGAGAGTGTGAATCGGGAAGTCGAAAGCCGCGTATGAAAATAAGACGTACGACAGCATTGTAATCATTTCGTTGCTTCGAATAATAATCCATCATTACCCAACATAAAGACCCATTTAGATATTACATATATGTATCGTTATATAGTCCACAACTATTGTTTACTAAATTATTAACCGTAAAAATAAATTTCTCGCGATTACTGAAAGAACAGTTTTAGATAAGAAACTGAATCATCAGCGATGTTTGCGTAATTAGTGTGACGGTAAGGTTGACTTTCGTCTTTCTTGAGGGTGGCCCCCATAAAAATATCGAACTGAAGCCTCCGGTAGTCTTAAAGCTATTTTCACCAGGCTATGAGTAAACATCGAGCGGGAGGATCGTAAAGTTGAGAAAGTGGCTGCTCTTGACCGTCGGCGGCGTTGATCCACCCTCTATAACTGCCAATAGAGGGTTGCGCATTGCCACCAGTGTACATTCTGTTGTTTAGACTGCGATATTATTCCAGAAAACATTTATGTGGTTAGTACGCCACAAAATTTAGATATTCGGCGCAGTACCGAGATTGCATGTCAATATGACGTTTCAATATCTCCATTAAGTAATTAAATGAAGCCTGCCGGCGAAATATAAATTAACATCTTTAATAGGCAATATACGCTATTGTACGGAACCATTTGAATTGCCATGTGCACTTGCGGTAATGGTATACCAATTTTTCCAAAATGTATAAATTAATGGCAAATCAATGACTAGAGACGGTGATTAGTGTGTTCTCGTGAAATTGGAAGATTATAAACGCAAATAATCTGTTAACGAGGATCGCGTATAGAATTAGATGAAACTCGTATTAAAGGAATCAGGATGAAAAAATATAT
The DNA here is from genome assembly GCF_024516045.1 of Bombus affinis. NCBI lineage: Eukaryota > Metazoa > Arthropoda > Insecta > Hymenoptera > Apidae > Bombus > Bombus affinis. The sequence continues at coordinate 21,771 of NW_026108939.1, read as the reverse complement.
AATACAAAGAAATGAACCAAAGTTGAAATTAATCAATATTCTTTAAAAAATGCGTCGTTGTAAATTTACGAAATTTGTCTACGAAGAATTATGAATTGATCGCTTGGCTCTTCTGATAGTTCTGACGTTATAGAAATAAAAAATAATCTTCTTCTCGGATAAAGTACACTGTCACGTTGACGTACTTCCGGATTTTGGATAATTCTGCTGGAAACAGCGTTAATAATCTTCGCGTGAGTTTAGAAGTACCTCCTTTATCTGACTCGTAGTTTACGAGCGGTCTGAAGATAAAGAACTTTTTAAAGTATGTTTTATTGAATTAACCGCTTGAAAACCATGCTGATGAACTCCGTAAATTGAAAAGCAGAGAAAAATAACGATATTACGTACATTTTTTAAACTTGAACTATGTAATTGTCTATACCAGCAGCTTTGATAAATAAACTTAAGGATATCAGTCAGTTGACTAATTGTAAAATTGCAAATTATTGCGCGAGAAAGCTGAGATAATAAAATTGAAATGCTTTACTTTACTGAAATCATAGCAAATCTTTTGATCGTAATTTTTATGGACGAATTGCATCCTAATTGACTGAACGTTTGAACATTTTTAAGCTTTTATTATTTTAAGGTATATTAAAATACATTAGATGGAGATGATCGGACAAAAGGTATTTTACACGATTCGATCAAATAGTTGCATTAGTATTCATCGTCAATATCCGCCAGTAAAAGCGACACGAAATCATAGTGAATCCTTTAGTAAGACGTGTCCCAAGATCCGTCGCGTTCCTTTGCTCTTTCAAAGTTTATTTCCTGGTGGATCTCCGTCGTGTTCGTTTGAGAAACGTGCCTCAGCTTTCGATAAAATAAAGGCGGGGAACCGTGCGGATAGTTCCTTAGGAAATTGAAGAGAGTACCGACTGTTCCTGGCAATCTCTAAACATTCCCTTGACTACTCCTAATCCGTTTCCTACTTCCAAAGAAGAATAAAAACTTCGAACAAAACGAACTGTTGTTTGAGAAAGAAAGAGTATAATACTCCAATTACCCACCTATAAAACCCTACTTTGGGCTACTGAAACAAAGAGGATGAATAAAAAGAACAAAGCAGCGTAAGGAAAACAAAGCACGTATTGTTTCGAACTGACAAATAAAATCCAACGCTGCGCGCCGGTGTGATGAATTGGTGTTCTTGAAGCTTAAATACCGAACAGTTTGGAATTTATTTGATAGGTACATTCGTGTCATTTGCCAACGTATCTACATTTCATCTATTGTAGAGGATACCAAACTTCGAGCGTCCAATATTTGTTCCCACCGCGGAACACCGTATTCTGCATATTTCAATCGTGTTACGGTAGCGAGTTAGAGAGAACCAGAGAACTCCTGGCCTCTTCAAGATGTTCGATACACCGATACAACGGAACGAGATATTCAATTATAGGAAGAACACTTGGTGCACGATTGTAGAACAAGATTGAAGCGTGGTGGCCGATTATTTTCGTGAAAACAACCTACCGTTTGCTCCAAGTGTTCGTTCCAAGTATTCGTTCCAACTGTTCCTTCTGAACGTTCCTTCCCCTCATTCGTGCGAAACGTTTGTCCCAAAGTGTTGGTTCGAAAGGTTCGTCCTACACCCGACAGATCCATTTTTCGTCGTTGATATCATGCCGTCTCATCGTTCTAGGTGACGGGGAGAGAGAGAGAGAGAAAGAGAAAAAAGGCAACGGGATAAAATAACGTTCCCAAAGGATGGAAACATGGGATAACCAAGCCTCGCCTGGTAGCTTTTATTCGAATGGCAACCTTTCTAGACGTTTTTTACACTCGCCCGGTCGTTTTGATTGCGTATTCTTCGTCGGTCGGTTGGTATTTGCTATTCGACGAAGAGGAGGGAAATAGTCGAGTGGTGAACCAAGGAATTTTAATATCACGTTCAACGCTCGGATTTCCGACGTTTTCGTATTAAAACGACCGGAACAGATTGCAATCACGCCGACGGCTACTCGGCAATTAGGGAGAAAACAGGCCAGAGACGACTGTTTAAAGTTGGATAATCGAGAAACGAAATATATGGGAAGAAAGTTGGTTATTCGGCCAAAGGAAAATTAATGTACAATGGATGGAAGGAAACGAAAGAACGTAACGATATATTCCTGAAAAGGTTGACAACAGCAGGTGTTATGGCGGAGCTTCGTGGAACGACGTTCATGTTTCTGAAGTGGAATAATAAACGCGATTTTTCCAATTGGATCCTTCCATATTTTGGACGCTTTATGGATTTTCGATGAATAATTCGTTGACAAGGCGAGGTATGTTTATAAATCATTTTTGGAAATTCGTGACGATGACACGGGCCAACAAGAAGGGGAAAAGTGTATCTGGTTGTGAAAGATCGCCTCGTTCACCCGTTGTTGAAAGCGTGAAACACTGCGAGCCAACGATGAATTACTACGAAGTGTTTTGCAGTGTGTAGTTTCTGTTCGTTAAACTGTTCGATCATGCGGAAATATCCATCGGCTTCGAATTCGATGCAAATTTAATCGTTGAAATATTTTCTGTAGGATACAAAGGTGATTTGACGTTTTATCGAAAATCGAAGAGGCTGCAACGAATATTGCCCGTGCCTTTCTTCTCTCAGGAAAACAATGGATTGTTCGAGCGTTTCTAATTTCTCTTCGATACATTCCACATTTTTTTAAACAGAGTATTCATTAGAATACCTAATTCTTATAAATATATTTGGAATTAAATCGTAGAAAAATGATGTTTAATTAAACGATGAAGTTATTACAAAAGACTTTGTAACATTAGTAACAGTTGTTTGACTATAAGTCAAGATATAGATCATTCTGTATAATCTCGATTGCACTATATCGTGGGTTTAGCTTCTAACTCATAAAATGCATTATAATCTAAAAAATGAAACGATAGAGTGTCCAGAAATGAAAAATTTTCTTCAAAAGCACGATTCTTCTTTGTGTTGATTAATAATAGAATTAAAAAAAAAAATTGGCAAGCATTTTGTTTGCCATGTACCTTACAATTCCAACGAATATGATAAGAATAACGTTTTTAATCTTTTTGGACATCTCATCTTGCCAAATGTTGTTTCATAAGGTTTGTATCACTTCGAACCAGTCAGTGATTATGTTAGTTGATAAATCTTTTCCGCGACCATTTGCTGGGAACGTTGCACAACACAAAGACGTGAATGCAAACGTCAAAGCCAAACAAACGGGTCGCGCCTTGCAGAAGTTTCGTGTCTGAACAAACACGACAATCTCCTGCGGGAATGTGCAGGTTCGCGTAATACGTCTATTAATCGTTCAGTTAAGTCATCTTCATTCATTCGTTAGAAACAACTGTCGCAATTTGGAAACGTAGTACTCGAAATGTTTCCTCTTAAGAGTAGAACAAACGATGCAACAATCATATTATAACTTGTATATGATTTTTCTTTGCATTCGACTGCGGTGGCATTTAAACAAATTTAAAGCAAAGCGTAATTGCAAGAGGCTGACTTCAAAAGAGAAAGTTTGACGTTAGTATGATACACCAAGCTTATTACACCTGTACGGTTCTTTTTCAAATGCGATAACGATGAAAATTTGTAAACTTTGTAATAACATTCGATGCACGATAGTAATAAAATTAGTTTCATAGGAGAAAAGTTTAATGCTACAGTTGTGCATCAACCTTATTGCGCCATATACGATCCCTTTTTGCAATCCAATAAAATTTTCCAAAAATTTGATACAAAGCGTAGTAGTAATAAAATCAGCCTTAAAAAATGGGTACCATAACGCAATAAAATTCAATATGACAAAAATGACAAAACAACAGGTTCCAGATTTTTTATTTTTACAATTATTAAAATTGCATATTTCTCAGTGATAGAGAGATGACTAACCGCTTTGTAATGCTTTCGAAATTCTAATCGCTTCGGCAAACTTCCATCAGATCGGCGCTTCAACTATTCGACATCATAAATTCAGCCTTCGTCTGCAGCTATCGTCGATAGCTGCATACCTGCAATCCTATTATCGAACTTCTCATCAAAAAATCATTAGTATCGCTTATCCAACGAACCAACGATTGGAAACAAAATGGTCGAAAGATCAAAGTCGTGGGAGAAGCAACTTAATTCGAAGTTGACAGTCGTAATAGCTAGTTATCGAATCCGAGAGTTCAAATAGGCTTTAATCGAGCGATTTCCTCCCACGTATCGAGCTGATGATCCGGAAGAACATAAAGCCAACTATTGGATACCAGTTTCCACCAAAATCAATTCTGTCGAAGCATCTAGATAGCTGTAACCGATGAACTTTGCCTTTCATATTGTTCCACTCTTAATACCAATCGAGAGTCTCATATTACTATTGATTTGATGAACCGTGTAACCATGTCTCGTGACGTGTACAAAGATTTTGATTCAGACAAAGGTTTGTAACAGCTAGATTTAATTAAGAAACAAATAATTTGAAAAGTAATCAGCATACAATTGTATTATATCAGAAAATCTTGTGATGAAAGTTTTGTCGAAGCGAAGAATATTGTTATTGACCTAAATTAGTAACTTTGCAGCACTTTGAATAACTAAAATAATCGAGAGTTTCGTAGTAATGAATTAGTATGTTAAAAATAAACCAGAGAACAGAGGATTAATTGTTTTAGTAATGAGTTCTAACAATGAACAAACAACAGTTGAGAATATTTAATCTGCAAAACAGTGCCAAAGTAGTCGAAGTTCGAAGCGTCCAACTTTAAAGTTGTATCTTTAAAGTCGTTACTTTATATCGTCATTTATATCGTTGAAATTTCCAGAAAAGTAACAGCGACGAATTTACAAAACGATGAGTAATTAACTTTTCAAATTGTGAATTTTCTTTCAACCATCCAATTATTGAATTTCTAATGTTGTAATCTTCAATTAGAATGTTGCATCCAAATTCTTCGCGATAAAATAACCTACTAATTCCTTTAATTCTTGTACGCAGCACAATGTAATTAGATGAAACTTACACCCTTAGTCTATGTTAATTGGTGTCGTCCTTTGAAGATACGATCTTTGAATATACGATCGTCGTCGTTCCTGACATCGTTAATCTCATTCGACAGCGTCCCTTTAACATTTCTCGGGAACAACCAAAGAACACGAATGATTACATCACCGATCAGACATGAAATGAAAAATATGCTTCTAATTAACGTTGTTCATAACAAATAATATTTTTTCTCCTCATATTTTTAATCGTCGTACGAATCGCTACAGCCGATGAAACTCAATTTCTCCTCGCTGCTCGATGATTTTTATCGCTACTCAGAATGAAAAATCTATGTAATATGAATCGAACAGTCCGCGCTATAATTTATTCTACGATATAATTTATCCTACGATTTAGCATTCTGTTCTACGAAGACTCATGGAGTTTAATAAATCTTATTTTAAAGGAGAGAAGCAACTGTAAATCGGAAAAGGACGATGGAATGGTTTTCCACGTCTCGTCATTTCGTTCTAGAAAGATTCGTGGATAAAAAGAAATTAATAAATCCCATTCTAAAGAAGGGACGAAGGCATACATCGAAAGAGAACGGTGAAGTGCTTTTTTTATCATGCATCCCGAACTTTATTCGAGTTTCAAATACATACTACAGCGAAGTTCGCTCGGTAGGATTACAATGGATCGTATAAGCTTCGAAAAAGACGACCAAGTTGACGTTTTCTGATTGATAAATCAGCTCTTTTTTTCTTTTTCGCGGCGAAAGCGTTTCGACGGAGAATTATGGTGATCCAAGATACGCTTTGTTGTGAAAATCTTTAGATCTCGCCTACTCTCCGTGAAAACCTCTTTTAAATATAAATGAGACTCAGCTTTATTCCAACAGGGTTCCTTCGAAAATTGGAAGAAGATTGATCAAAAACCATATTTCCACAAAAGTCTTTCGACTCTGACGAAACTACAACATCACTCGTGTAACATTAATCTATCAAATTCAGGTTTAATGGTAATGTTTAAAGGGGAAGAAAGAAATCCACGTTTAAATTAGTTACTAGACTGTCGATCGATTTGCATTTCCATCGTAATTCGAAGTACATCGCGGCAACCTCATCGAGGGAACGTTTCGATATCTTCGTCAAATCCGGTAGCAAGCTGGAGCTTAAGCTGACGCGAAATATTTATAACTTTTCGATCACGTACGAAAAACTACTCGACTATATCTCTATTTTATCCAACGAATTCCCTTTGTTCGGATCGAATTACGTATATTTACGCATCTCTCCTATGCTGTCACTTCCATGACAATGTTTATTAACCTCGACCCATAGAATTATTTTCCCCCCACGTTGTGTTGTGTCACCATATTCCATGTTCCGTAATTCGAATTTCAGAAAAAACACGTTCATTTCTTTTTATAAAAGCAATCTTTACAACAGCGCCAGTTTGCATTGTTAAATACAAATATTTCCATATATGTACAATCGCATGGCGAAATTTGATTTACGAAATTAATATCGAAATAAATTGATATCGAAATAATTTTAGCGACAAGCGTATTAATTGTTTATGTACAGGGTGTCCTAAAATTCAATAACCAAACGTTTCTAGCGCATTATGTTGTAATACGATATGTTTACAATCAAGGAAAAAATATTTATTTGACATTAAAAGTTGTAATAAAAGTCACGGAATGGACTTGCGATCACTGTGCTATAAAATGAGAATAGATTTATAATCACTAGTCAGACTATTAGACTATTTGTTTGGTGTAGATACTCCATCTCAAAATGTTCACCGTTCGATACCAACCTAATAACGATAAAAGATTAAATTTATTTCCTCGTAAAACTCATTTTAATCGTGCTTCATTTCAATGTATCAATCAACTCTCTGTATTAATTCAAAACACGTGTATCAATATTTGTTCGATGTACCTTTCTTTTTAATATAAAAGTGCATATTAAAGGTCAAAGTATTTTCCACTTCGTGTTTCGTATTTTTATTATACCTTTTTAATAAAGCTTCCAACAACCTGGATTTATATTATACCACATTTTTTGCTTGATTATAGCTGCAGAATTAATTTGCGAAAGTAGTGAAAAAAATGTCTGTTAGATCCTAAGACGGATCTGCCTTTTTTCTATAAAAAAGTAAAATTGACAGAGTTCCGAACGATCCATAACTGATGAGGAATTAACTTATCGAGTACGGCGTGGTAAACGATCAACAAACGAACTTTCTGATAAATCATCAACATCCTGCACAATTCCATTTCGCAACTTTGTGTGTTTTAGTTATTGGCTGATAACTTTGTAATAAAGCGTTTACTGTGAAATTCGCTACAACAGATTTCTCTTATTTTCGCTTGAAAATTCCCTTACCCTTTTAACGACAAAATAGAAAATACCTTGTATAAGAATTATTGAAGCTAAAAAGCGTGTTAATAGCTACGTTTCGTTGCATTATGATTCTTCTGAGAATACTCAAAACGCAAGGACTCTCGCAGTAGAATAAGGAGCCACGAACAGACTTACTTCATTCACGTGATCGTAGTTGTATTGAGGTGCACGTCAATGCCATCTGCACATATCGACTTAGCGGATTCCACTCCGTGTCCCATCGTAATTAAAACGGTTTAAGATAAAGAGTTGACATGCTTGAACGAGTCCTCGTCGCCGGGAATTTATCCACTGTGCGAATATTCAAACGTCCATACGTACCATCGTAGTTGGCCTTAATTAAAATTTCTTAATCGCCTTCAACAGTGGTAAATGGAACTCATTTTGCGGTTACTTGAACCGCTATTTCAACCACATAATACGCAAATACGATTTACAAATTGTTAAATACCGATGACACAATGAAGGATTAAGCAATAAAGAGGATGGAGAGAGAATAAGGAAGTCGTGAATAACTGAATAAATCATGATTTAAATCCTGTTCTACATTGTAGAGTGCATTGTGTAAAATATATTTCTTCTTGAACAAATTCACCAATAGTTCCGTAGATGTTATAACGACCGGGTAAAGAACCATAGTTTCGAAAATATCTAAGAGAAATGTTAGAATAAAAATTAAGAATTTCCCGCGTATTTATTTCCGTAATTTTGTCACAAATTTGAACTGATATCAGTAATTTCAGAAAAATTACAAAAAACAAATTCACTGTTTCAAACTCTAAAGTTAGTGTGTTCCCTTGAACGACGTCAAATACAATTTTCGTATCTGGGAAAACCACTCGACTTGAATTACAGAACATGTTGTTACATAACACCAGGAGGCAAATAAAAATGCAATATTCGAAAAGACTTGTTGATGGAATATGAAATATCGTCCCTGTGGTTCGATATTGGTGTTTCAACGATGGTAATATCATGGATTACATAATAGCACCGCTTTCACGAAATCGCGACTCGATTCGAACATGTGTTTGAATTTTGAATACACGAAAGTTGGCCGTCTTCTGAAATATGGATCAGTGAAGTGTACACCGTGTGGCCTCGAATGGAGGCGTTTTCTCGCCCCTCTCCCCATCCCTCACTCTTTCTCTCTCTCTTTCTCTCTCTCTCTCTCTCTCTCTCTCTCTCTCTCTCTCTCTCTTCTCTCTCTCTCTCTTTCTCTCCTCCCTGCCATTTCGTTCTCCGACCAAATATTTGGTGCAAACACTCGACTCTGATTTTATAATTCCGGTCGAGTGGGGCATAGCTCTTTCAAAGAAACTGCCTACCATTTCAAACTAGTTTCGTGCTTTTCCCACCTGGCCATATATGCGTAGCTACACAGTGATCCGTGAAACGAATGAATTTACTGCGACGGAAAAAGCAACTGTTTGTTTCTCTTGCGGCACTAAACGAATCCACAGCGAAACAGGCGCCGCGAGGACCTTACGCCCTCGTTCGTTTGGCTAACCGATTATACGAGCAAACTTTTTTATCACGGTACAAACATAAGCCGATTATAGATCTGTCGGTTTAATCTGTTGTATGGCGAGATAGCAATTTTGTAAGTAAACTTAGCGAGGAGCAATTTTGAGGTATTATCGCTGTACGAGTGAGTAACTTTAAAACTAGCACACAAATCACGTCGAGCGAAAAATTTGCATGGTTAATTCGAAAGTTATTCGACAAATTACGGACAGCCAGCAAATGCTAAAGTGTGTCGTTTCGTAGATGTCAGTAACAAAAAGCTGGCAAAAATTTCGCTTGTTTTTCCTGGATCAAGCGTGTATCAGATGGCGTTCGAAGCTTACTTTTCATGGAAGACATGTGGGATATTCAGATTCGTGTTTTATCGTTGGTATTTTACTCTTGCGGTAGAGAAAGGTGCGATTGTTCTTATCCAGGAGGGATAATGGAGCGCGCTGATTCTGGGTTTCATCGATCAGAATCTCCCGCGTTGGGAATAATGTATGTATGTAACGGCCACCAGATGGAGGTAGTGTTAGCTAACGGAAGCTATCTTCAACTCTCTCGTCGAATACTCAACTGAAAAGTTTGGTTTGCTTTTACGATGAAATTGCAGCATAGATGGCACTTATTTACGTGATATAACCAAAGGAAATGGATATTAAAAGAACGTCTACTTTTTCATGGTTCCAAAAGGAAATTTTTATTAAGCCATCGTAAAATACCATTTCTATGCATGTAAAGTATCACTTAATTAAATTCGAAAAAATATGTGGGATAAAATCACTTTGGAATATATCATGGTCTCCCGGTGTTCCTAAAGACACGTAAATTGAAAAAAAATGGCGGACATTATATCCATTGGAATACTATAAAAAGACATAAAACGTATTGTCAATATTTCTCGAAGTTTTACCAGGGGATTCAATATCCGTACCGTGAACCGTAGTAAAGGTCTTATTTATGAGTTTAATACCTATCGTTAATCCAGCCTAGCAATTGCTGCTAAATTAGAAAAAAAATATTAGGGATATACTTCTGAAAGAATGCCTGTGGAAGCGCCATGCAAAGAAATTTGACATTTTCAATTGGAATTCGATGAGAGGAAAATGTTACCGTAATAACACCTGTTCTTTCATGAGATTTGTTGTTTTGAAATGCATACTTTCGTCGAATTACGACTAGAACGGCGCAGACACAGAATTTCTTTTAGAATACCATTCCCGACTCTATGAGAGGACATCAGTTACCATATATCGGGAATAACGGTGATTGCGCGCAAAGTGCGACAATGTTGTGATATCGTAAATTTCTGGTCAGTTGAACTATCTATTACGAATTAACCAATAGCAATAAAAGAAACAAAATATCAAGAATTTCTCTAAAAAATCGGAAACTACATGAAGATTGCTAAAAACCAAATACCTCGAAAAATTCTGTGAGTGAATTGCATAATGTCTGTCTCATTTCGACCAGAATACTACGAATCGACGTTTGCGATTTAACGGATAGTGGTTGGCATAAGGTAACGGAATCGTTTGGTATTCCAACGACGCTCTGGTCAACTTAAATGCTCTTGATTGCATCGATTGTAGCGTGAAAATGGCATCATCGAACCCGATAGGTCGTATCGTGTACATACCATGTCACTTTGATTCCGAAATTGACCGCGGAATTGTTTCCTTCGTAACTATGCATAACTCTTAACGCGCGGAGCAAATAGTATCATTTTAATTTGTATAGAGACGTTGTAATGCAGTTACAAAGTCTCCTTGTATAATTAAACTTACTAGTAACATTATAAGTTATTATTGTTATAAGTTATTAGTATGCAAAAATGAGTATGTAAAGAAAACGCAATAAACAAAAGTATAATATAAAATATTCAGAATATAGTACTCGTTATAATGTTCAGTGAGCGAAATCTTTAATTAAGCTGTAATTAAACTTGATGTCTTTAATTATATCAAAAATATAAATATGCATAAACATTCGTAGCTCATAATAGAATTAGCTTCAATTAACATAATTAAAAATATACCGAGATTTTGGTTTCTTTGATACACTTCCCAGTTTTACTTCGTTTCAATTAACTCCTATGTTTTTAGTTTCTCTTTTGTACACGCGACCTCTATGAAACACAACAAGGCGTCTTTTCATAGCGTTAGAGAAAAATGGCATAATACTATTATCGAGACATTTTAACTTCGATAATAACATAGGTTTCAATCATTGCACGCATCAGGATTGCTTTAATTCCTCTTCAATAATTTCCAACAGATAGGCTACGTACAAACTACTGTCGCGTCGAGTGCGATAAAACCACAGCCGTCATACCGAAAGTTATGGATTTGAACCAGCGGCGAAGTTCTACTAACTCGACATCGTGTAAATTAATCGCGGGAAACTTCGAGCGGCTGCACTGAAAAGTTACCATACAGAATTTAAAATAAACGTTGATTCATTTTTCCCTCGTTCCCTGTTAGCTTCCTTTATCCTTTTTCTTTTTTTTTTTTTTTTTTTTTTCCTTACTAGAGTACATACACTACCATTCACAAGTATCTGGACGCTTTTGGTTAACTAGAATTTTACAGAAATGTACGCAATAATAAATTAAAAATCGGAAACAGCACTAACTATGTTTCTTGTAGAATCAATAAATAATTATACATTTAAATGATCTCTTTAGATCCTCGATCCTTAACGTTTCATACAATTATACTTCCTCAAACATTTATTTCTATTGGGAAAACTTCAAACCTTTCATTTCATGGGCGTATAGTATAATGAATTGTACAGTGTAAACGAGATATCGATAATTAGAAATTTTTCAAATATTTAAAAAATTTAAACGGAGGGGAAAATTAAGCTTGGATATACCCAGTTTGCTCTTGAATTTAATTTATATTGCAAATTGGAAAATCTGAAGATACGTAATTACAAAATAGTAGCAGATATGCAATTAATAATTCCATTAATCATTATATATAATTATTAATAATTTATATTAATTATTCCATATTGGTTTCTAAATGTCAATGTAATTGTATCGTAATATTCTATTATACGCAGTTATGGCAATTATAAAGAATAAAAAGCTTGCAGGTTCATTTAAATAACTCTTTGATTAAAATACATTTTATATCTATATACTAGTCTATATACTTAGTCTATATACCTAGTCTATATACTTATAAAGTCTATATACTTTAGAACTGCTGAGCACATAAAATAAAGTATCAAATGTTTTCTTTTTTTATAAACACTGAAACACGTTCAGATATCTCATAATGTTAGTGGTATTTAGTATATTCGATTATTAGAAGCTTTCTTTGAGATAGACACGAAATCCATTAAGATTTTGCGTCGACGGGTCTTATTCCTCTTCCCTCGGGACATTCATCGACCAATGTATTTTCCTTTCATGCTGTATTTTCCTTTTGCGTTGGCACGGAGACCAGACTGTACCGTGTATACCTTTATAGCGATTTCAACGAAACGCCAAACCCGCTTAGGGTATCCCTATTTGCTTCCTACTTAACCAAACCAGACAGGATGGCATAACGATTGGTAGATAAGCGGCAAATCTGGACCACCCACTATCGTTTTGTAGCTGAAGCATGTGGGTTATGAAGATGACAGTGATTGCGGGGCGCCCATTTTATTCGTTTGGATGGAACAGGGTCAATCATAACTTGGTGACAGAAGGAAGGGTGGTAAAATTTCGGATAACCTGAAGAAGATGCTGTTCCAAAAATACCACAAAATTATCTCTCTCTCTCTCTACCTCTCCCTTTCTGTTTGCTTGTTTAGTAGAGACGATATAATTGGAAAAGAAAATGAATGAAACACAAAAAAGGAAAAATAGATAGCAAACAGGAAATGACGAAACACGAATCTGTGAACATACGTATCACTGTCAATTGATCTAGTTAATCCGACGACAAAAACATCAACGTTTTAAACCGAGATAAAAAGAATAAAATAAATATCTATCAAACGAGTTGAATATATAAAAACCACGAATCTTCTGTTTATATTTCGTTTGGAATTGAACGGTTGAAAGTTGAATTTAAGTACACTGAAATTTATCAGGACTTTAACGAAACGATTGTGAACACGATACAAAGGACAAATCGCAAGTATCAGTGAGGAAAAGGAACCATCGAGCAAATCGAGAATTAATAGGATTAATTGTTACAACGGCGAGTCAATATCTCTGCTTACCTCGAAGCTTGTTGAACGAAGATCTTCTCCTTTCAATGGATCCTGTTCCTGGCTCTATAATTTTATTAAAAGTCCGTCTTTTTATCGTAATCGATCAAACGGACCTCCAGTAGCAGCTGTATACCGACAGGATCCATTTCTGCGTGGTAGATGATTCGACACTTGCAGAATTATATTCACGCTGGAAAACTGATCGACACTCCCGATAGACCGAAATTACATTGGTATATGCGGCGAAATTTTTACAGTAATTTAGAAGCGAAGCATATTAGAGTAATTCGTCGATTAATCGCGAGCAAAGGCTACGAAATTTCCAACGAAAGCATAAATTAACCAAATATATAAATTAACGCAATTTCCTATCTCACCATCGATCCACAATACGAGTCGTGTACGAACGAATTGCGATCGCGACCAACGAAACTCGAAGATTAAGAGATTAGCGGAATTTTATTTTTTCGTGTTACTCGTTTCGACGTGGCAGACTTGAAATCCTCGTTACATATTAATGAATCGTTCACGAACGTCCCAAGATCGCGACCAACGAAATTCGAAAACTAAAAAATTAGCAAAGTTTTATGTTTTTGGCACATTTGCCAATTATTTCTACGCGAGAAACTAAAAACCTTCGTCACATGTTAACGAATCTACGAACGTTTCGCGACTAACGAAACTCAGAGCCGGAATTTTGTTTCCTTCCTTCGTTTTGTCGTCGTCGTCGTCGTTCGGTCGTCAATCGTTTTGACAGGAGAAACTTGAAATCCTTGCCACGTGTTATTGAATCTACAAACGTTTTGCCATCCACAACTATCGAAACTCAAATATCAAAAAATTTGCGTATTTCTTTTTTCTTCGTGCAGTACGATTAGCAATTATTTCAGCACAAAATGCTTGAAATCTTCGTCACGCGTTCGTACACAATTCACGGTATAACAGTGTACAACTGGCGATCGTAACTATCGAATCTTGCAGACTGAAGAATTAGCGTGCTTTTCTTTCTTCTGAACACGGTTACCAATCGTTTCGGCGCGAGGAACTTGAAATTCTACAACTGTATGCGTCACGGTTCGATGTGTATCTGTTGGTTGTTGTCACTTACCATAAGAATTCTAATTGAATTCCAAGTGGATTGGCAAACGCAACAAGGAACGCGGCGCTGCGTAGTCGTAATCTGGTCGATTCTAGAAATTCCTGGCGTGGCTAATCCGCCGGAGTGACCATCGGTGACGATGCTGAAAGAAAAATACGGTGGAGGATGCAAAATAAATAACGCCTCTGTTTGGCTACTGTTGCGTCGTATTGATTTAATCCAGAACGACCAAATGCAACAGATGCATTCCTACGGGAAATCATTGCCACTTATGAACGCGAGCTCTCTTCAGCGATTCCAAATTGGCGCGGAATATTTATCCTCGCGCGGTTTATGTGTACTCCTAATTCATTGTATCATTTGCACGAATGTTGCATCCATGATAATGTAATTAAACCGATTGTATAATTAGATATTTCAGTTATGATTTATCCACAATTCAACGTGACTGTCTATCGTGAATTTCTAATTAACTCCGATTAAATTACATCATTCAGTATACAAGGAAATTCATCGTACGGAATCTGCTTACCGAATTTGTTGATTTGACAAAAATACAATTGGAATATTGGGTGGTTGATTGTAGTATATGGTAGAAAAAGGTTGAACAGAGAAATAGATTAACGTGAACATTCTTCCTAGATCGAATAGGTGTGTTTTTGATTACGATTTGAAAAAAAAAACGGGTGGTTCGAGGAGGCGCGCCCTTCAGCCAATGTCAGGCGTCGAAAGAGGAGAAAGAGTAGACAAAACGATGCATCGTGTTTTGCGACTGCGTCGAGGGAGCGTGGATCCTGGACGAATCCCAGTTCCGCTTCAGTTTACGGCGCGCTGTCGATTTCGACGAATTGATATCTCAGAGTGAATCCATCGGTGGATTTTCTCCTTGTAACAATAAATGATTACGACCTACTCTAAACACCCTATTTGAAAAAGTTACCTGTAGTAATAATTACCTGTAATAATAATAAAAAGTATTAGACGTACGATAGCAATCACGATAATAGATAGAAACGTTAGAAAAGTAATACGTAGATTAACAAGCTTTGACATTTCATATTTTATGTTTCGGCTAAGTGATTTCCTTCTAATCTCCACCATTTTATCACAGTGGTAAATAAAGAAACAAATTCGAATTTTTTCATAGAAATCTGAATTTCTTTACGGCCGGCTGATTTTCATTTTAATTTCTTATATTCTGGTTCCATAGATTCTTGTTTGAAAGCCAAAGAAGAGTATCTCGTCGACTTGAAGGTCTAAGGAACGTGAAACGACGAAGCACCGGGTTGCGACAACGTAACGAGTGAACTTGCCAGAACTGAACGCGTGTGAAACGCGGCGAATTTAAGCGGAGCGGATCTACGAAGGCCAAAGTCCTACAGTGGTGGAAAGAGGAAGACAGAGTAAAAGGTATTATTTACGAAATCTCTGACGAATCGAGTTACCGATAAACAGAACACATCGAGTTAAGTCCGTTCGACTTTATTTTACAAGATGATCAAACACGAAAGCGTTCGTAAAATTCTGATATCATTAGAAATAATTGCAAGCACATTTGCAGCTTACAGAGGAGTTACTTTAATAATTTTTAACGGAAAATCGGTCCGAAATAAAAACTACGAGATAATTCTCGACGATAGTTTTTTAGATAGACTTTTAGATTTGACGATAATTAATATATAGAATAAAAAGTAGTGCGGAATATTGAAAATAATTTGATAATCGAAGGATACAAAAGGACAATTAAATATTTCGTTTATGACGAATCATCGAACTTGTGAAAAATTTAAAGATACAAAAATGCAGACAAATATTGAAAAATATGTGATATAACCAAAGTAGAGTATTATTTCCAATATTTATGATAATTTTGAGATTAAGATGATTTATGGTGTTCTGAAGATGAAACAAATCTCCGTTTACATTTAATTGTTGTATACGTATCTTTAAGAAATATGTGTTTGTGGATCAACTTGACCGAGAAATCTGCCAATTATGAGTTCACAAAAAGTGTGATTTTTCATGAACCATACGAAAAAGATTTTGTCGTGCGGGGTAAAAAAATAGAGCGCAACATATATGTACGCAAATACGTGCAGCAGAAGAAGTGGCGAATAATTGATAGGCAAACATTTTTTGCTCGGCCAGAGTGTTCTAACACGCGAATATATAGCCAGACTTGCAAGTGGTTTTCTAATTTTAAACATTAATGCCTTGGGTCCGACAATGTGTGATCACGATGCTGTTAACGTCGTTTTAAATTAACAACGTGCATCCATTTTCACGAGTAATTCGTATTGAATTATCGTCGAACCACTGTCTTTTCTTTGCATCGCGCTTTCGAGACAATATTCTTCTGTAAATTATCCATTAACGAGTTTCCTCAATATAATATGTGTGTTGCACGAAACATGTTAAAACTTGATTAACCCTATATCAAAAGAAAGACTGGCGATTATATTGGGAAAATTTGACAGAAATCTGAAAATGTTTACGAGCAAGGGATTACGAGCTTCATAAAAGGCACCGACGTATTTGAACAGTCGTTTTTCGTTATATTAGACATCATCCTTTGTTTCTTCAAACAGAAAATTCATATGCATGAAACTACCCCTCAAAACGATTGCGAGTAGATTTCATATTCATTTAAAATTTTTCAAATATTACAGTCTCATTACAATGCTAATAAAGTTTCGAAATGTTTTATACGACACACGTACAAGTGGTTTGATAATTCTCCGAACACTTTCATGAACCATCGTATTTTACCCGATACTACGTATAGTGTGCAAAGAAATACAGCGAATAATATTGCAATGTACGCGAATAATTTGATAGAAATTATATTCTGACTAGGTCCGATATTTCATGGCATTTAAAATACGGTCGAAAAAATTCGTGTAAATGTGGACCGTCGAGTTGATGGTCATATAAATTGTATTTCACGAATTGTAGTTCGTACACGAAGAGCGAAATTAAACTCAGCTGCTTATACGTGACAAGATTAATACGGATGGAAGGGAATTTTGATTAAAACTAAGGAAAAAATTCGACTGGAATAAGCTCGAATAAAGCCTTTGATTTATCAACCTATGATCATCGAAGCGAAGAAGCGTTTGCAACAAAAATGGAAAAACGAATATGTATAGAGAAACTAGCGCATGTATGGAAAGTAGAGCGAGGGAAGAAGTTTCTAGTTATTTTGTTCGATAAGAGTTTCGGCGAATCGGCGTGGCTTGCCGCTTGCGGCAAATTTCCAGTTTATTAGATGAACATGCAGAAATCTGCATGATAAGAAAACTCTGTTAATTTTAATTCACCTGGCGTAAGAAAACTACGGGAATAAAAAAACATTGTCTACTTCTTCGCAACTAATTTTTCAATTTATCTGAATCGGCAGCCACTCGCTTATTTATGAAAGGAATAATTCCATAACGCGAATTTTATTCACTTTGAATGCAGATTGACAAACATTCCACTAATTGTTCTAAAATTAAATTCGTAACAAAGTTCTCTATTTATATTTAAGTTTATCGAGAGAGCTAGTTGTTCCATCTAAAGAACTATGTTAATATTAAATACCAAAGTGGTTTCCAGAGGTAGGAGAAAATCAAAGGTAAAGGGAAATCAAGCAGGAAGATTGTATCAAGAAGTAATGTATTCCGTGACCGTCAGTTAAGCGTACAGTGGTTGCTTCTCGTGTCAACTAAGTTTGACATAGTACCTCAAGTTTCTTGGAAATGGTGTTGCTAACACTTACCGTTTCTCATTTGCATCAAACCAGGTAAAGGTGGGCCTTGGTAAACTGCTGAATAAATTTATTTTAGATTAACAAAATAAAAAGTGGCGAGTCATTACTGTCTCTCTCTCTCTCTCTCTCTCTCTCTCTCTCTCTCTCTCTCTTTTATTTTGAGTTTAGAAATGTTTAATAAATACTTACAGTCGATGGATTTGTTTGCTTTGAATCTCTTACGTAGATTGCCAAAAGAACAGTTAAATTTGATGGGAAAGTAATAATACCACATCAAACACGACTATTTATTCACATGGCACACGTCATACTAATTATTTGAGAAATTCTATTATAATAATTGTCTCCTCTAAATTGTTTTTTACGATGTTACTTGAACAACGTGCACGTGTTACTTCGACAATCTGGACTTTTACGACATTTCCAAATTTTTCAATGCCAGTTGTGGTTAACAGCTGGACGTTTTATTGCTAAGATTTTCCGCTGAGATTGCGTCGTGCAAAGTCCTTTAATACGCACAAGAAATACGAAAAGCGGCAGTAAATCGAGACTCACGGGAATCCATAAAAAGGATTCACAGAAACCTTACGATACCCTTGACGTTTCCAAATTTCGTAAGTTTACCGCGATCTTTGCGATTAAAAACGTATGTAGCTCCTTCTATTTATTGTACGAAGGGTAAGCTTGCTCCTCCTTTCTGTGTAGAAGAAACTGGAAAAAAAGAGAGTATCAGTCCCTCTTTGGACTTTGTCCCTTTAAATAAGATGCAAATAAACCCGAAATAAATTATTCCAGAGCTCTCTTATACAGTTGGATCTTATTACTAAAATTTTGTAAGTCACGCGAGACACAAATTGTTGCTGTTAAATTCTCATGACGAATAGTAAAGAGCTTGTTAAGAAAAAAAAGGGGCGGAGCCTCTTGTAGCTCTGGAATATTTAATTCTGTTCTTTTGTTTATCTTTAACTAATGTACGTGATTTATCCAGGATTTGAAAATGATTGGTAAATACTTTCTTACTATTCCTGGTATTCGGCTTCGAGCTGTTCGTTGGACGTTGAGTGAAATCACTCGAAGTCACGAAAGTCACTCGATTATCGAGTACCCTCAGCATCTAGCGAAAAGAGTAGAACGGTGAATACGCTGTAGACCTTGTCAAATAAACAGGGGCTTACGAAAGTATTGTATCTGAATACGTCTCATAAAAAAAATTTTATAAACATGTTGCGTGTATTATAAATTATTTTATCTGTTAAATTGCACATTTTCCTTAGCAGATTTAATTTTATAAAGTTACATACCGCTTGTCTCGCACCATTTTAATTTTCTTACCCTTATATCCACGTTCCAATTGATTATTCGATGCAGAGATAAACCTAGCGTCACGATTAATTAAAAGAATCATATTAAATCCATTCAGCCATTGTATCATGTCCATATTATCATAATTATCGTACTATATTTCTACTATATTTCTGTGATATCTGTTGAAATATTATCTTCCATTTTATCCTATATATTATCTTCATTTAATATCTACCCAAGTATAAATATACGCTGATTCATTAATATTACATCAAAGCACGGCTTCCTTGATGACGATCAAATATCAGCACACGTTCCTTGAAACATAATAACTTTATTAAAATCCAGCCAAGCGACTTCATCTTTTTGGGGAAGTTAGAAAGATTAGATTACTGGATGACGTGTAAAGATAATTTGAAGAAATAGCAATACGGTTGGAATTTCGAAATAGGAAGTAAAGGTCACTTTTTACGTCTTTTTTATCTGGGCCTGTAGTAAAATTTAAACAACACATATTATATCAGTTAGACTAGACTACGGATTTTTATATAAATTCATATTTTCGAGAATGCAATTAAGAGAGAAGAACCTCGGTAGAAAATTGTTTTACCTAACAAGTATTAGAGAAATCATAGTACTTTGAATATTTTAAGTATTTTTTATATTATTATATATATAACGTTCAATAATTGGATAGTTCCGGGATCGATTCTGAAGTCTGAAAATCGAGTTTTTTTTATTATGAAATAATTAAAAATACAAAAATAAACAACAATTAATATGCGTCTATAACAATAAATAACGATAATTATCAACACGGGAAATAACAAGTCTTTGGTAGAATGTTTACCTGAAAATCGAGAATCGATTTTCAACGTCCTCAGCTACCGATATTTCTTCTTCAGTCTTTAAATCTTAAATCTTCAGTCTTTAAAATCTTAAATAACTATTCTGTAACCTTGCCTGTCTCTAATGTAACTCTCTGTCCGTCCGTTTGGGAAAAACGTGCTTCTTCAAATGGTCGTCCGTAAAACAAAGGAAGATCGTTCTATCCGTGAAACACAGCCTGTCGTGCTACCCCTAAAACAGAAAGAATCTCTATCCTACATGAACTCTAGGGAGTTTACATCTCCCCTCCTCGTGTTCATAATTACATCGTTAATTATCTTCTCTATAAGGGATCAGCTTACTTGAGTGGAAGAAATTCCCATCAGATCTCCGATTACCGTTATCCACTTCATATATGAAGTTTGAAATCCTTCTTAGAATTTTGAGAGGTCCTTTCCTAATTTCTTCCAGCTTATTTCTATTCATTTTGTTTCCGTTGTGGGTGAAGACTATATCACTGTATTCTTCAAGTATTCTTCATATTCTCCATTATTCCCTTAGGGACGATTTCAATCATTTTTCCACACAGTAAATGATTTGGGACAAATCCCGTTACACTGTGTCTGGTGTTATTGTACTCTTCTACGCTTTCTTCTGCAATTTTTGTCCAGTTTCTCTTTTTTTTTTTCGAATTGATCTTACATCTGATGCTGTTTACTAATGTCTGATTTACCCTCTCGTTTAGTCCATTGGAGGATGGACAGTCAATCGAGGTGAAAATTAATTTAATTTTCTTCTTTCTCGCATACTCGAATTTCTTTGGATGTCATTACTGGGTATCGATCTGCACGGATAATTTTTATGGAATCAGTTTCTCCAATCTTCATATTGTCCCAAAATTCCCATTAGGTTATTTGTTGACTGTATACTTTCTCTTTCAATTTTATCTTGGATTTCGATAGGTAATCCAATGACAATCGGGTGCACCCTCACATCTTCAGGCATTCTTCTTTTTACTTCTTTTACTTCCAATATTAGTCGTCCTTCCTCTATTGCATATTCTATGAACGAACCTGAAAGGTATATAAAATTGTAAGCATATCGTATTACCGACCAACCTTTACTCTTAACCTTTGAGTGCTGAATACTCGCGGCCTATGCCGTCCGTACTTACGGCGCGTATCTAGCGCTGACGATCGCTATGGACGAAATAATTTTTCGGTAGATTGAACTCTGTTGATTGACTATTCAAAGCACAAATCGTTATAAGTTATAGCAATTCTTTTGCGCGATATTAAATGATTGAAGAAATTTTTTAATTATTTTTAATTATTTATTATAAACATTGAAATTTACAATTAACTAGAATTTGGGTAATAAACTAGAAAACTAAATTTAGTAAATAGAACACAAGTTAATAATTTAATTGTATGTGAAAATCTCAGTGCTTGAGAAAACTAACAAAACCATATGTAGAGTTTTCTTACAAGTGGTGATCACTTCAACAATAAGGAGACACTATTGGCATTTGTTTAATGCCGTAAGGAATGCATTTATATTTATTTCACACAAATGTAGTAGTATTACTTCTACGTAGGTGTTTGGAACAATTGAGAAACCCATACATGTGTCGTTAGTCCATGCCAGTCACTTACAGAA